>NW_024543080.1:600000-837500 GCF_018167655.1 Microtus oregoni
TGATTTGCTTCCCTCGAGTGGCTTTTCTAGACTATTTTTTATCTTTATGATTAGTAGAGTGAGCCCAGGTGGGAATACATAGAGGAGACAGTGGAGGCAGCGGGACCAACGGTGACAGTCACACCAGCTGTGAGAGACAGCTGCCGAGGTCCTGAGAATGACCAGGACCCGGGACACAGGTGTGAAAATGACAAAGGCTGTGAGCAGCTGAAGACAAGAAACCATGGACCTTAAACACTGGAAGAATTCCAGGGACCTGTATGCTGTAAGGACCAAGGATTCCAATTCCATTGGAGCCGAGGGCCCCAATGCCTGAGGATGTCCAGGAGCTAGACCCCTAGCAGGCCTTGCCTGCTGCTGGAACCACATAGAACTGGAGCTGCTAAGTACTAGAGCTGTTGATGGTCACGATCCAGAGAGCAATGAGTTTTCATCCTGAGTATCTAGAACAACAGCTTTTAAAACCCCAAACAGCAGGCCCCTGCCACAGATGGGAGCTGTGAACTCCGGAGTCTGGCAGTCCAGGATCTGGGCATTGGACACTCAAGGACCTGGTGCTCCTGACACTAAAAGCTCCTCTTAAACTACTCATGTCCAGGTAGGGCAAAAGGGTCCCAGCCAGCTGATTACTGAAATTTCAGATCCAAGGTATAGTAGCATCTTATGTCTGTCTGTCTCTCAAAGCCTCCTGTCTGTCACATGGCGTAGAATTCACACTGTTCATCTTTGACAATCACTAGTTACTCAAAAAAGTTCTGAACTATTTCAGCATTGCTTAAAAGTCCAAGTCAGGGCAAAATCTCCTGTCAAGGAGAACTCAGCTTCTGTGTGCTAAGAGACATCAAAGGCACAAATCACATGCTTCTGAGATACAGTGGTGGACTAGGGATTCCAAATAGAGAGCAGAGCACACCAGCAAGGAGGGTGATGGAGAAGTAACACCAAAACCAGCAGAGTTTGGGCATCTGCTCACATCTGCTCCACAGCTGCTCCCCAGAGCTTGGGCAGTCCTGGCTCTGTGAGCTCTGGTTGCAATCCACGTGTTCACTCTGTCTGGCTCTGCCTGCTGCCTGCTGCTTTCCCAGCAAGCATACCACGTTCCTGGAATCATTGACCATCTAGGGTCTCCGCTGTTTTGGTTCATCCTTCCAATGCCATAGCTTGCTCTTTCAGAGACTGCCCATAGGGACACTAAACCTATCATATTCTGTCTGAGCTCCCAGGCTTTCCTGTGATCTCTCAGTGGATGTTTCCATGATCCTCTGCATTCTGCATGCCTTCAAAACCAACATCTCACAGATAGCAAAACGTTTACTGTTTCTGTGGATTCCTGAATACCTTGTTGGCATACATGAAAATACAATTCTCTAAGCACCCACCCTGGGGCTCTTTTCCTAAATCTCTGCCCTGAGAAGTATTTGAAATAAGTTTCATTATCTATGAGCTTCTGGTGGCTGTGGGCTACCCCATACCCAGATGCCTTCCCGGTACCCATCTCTTCCATTATCCTAAAGAAAGTGCTTGGCTTTTCAGTCACACCTGGATAAAGACATATATACGCCCTCTTTTTGGTCAATAGCAAACCTTTCAACTCTTTCCGCTTGGCCCTTTTGAATTCCGGATTCTGACTGTGGTGGTGGCTAAGCTTCCGTGACCATTACACCACAGCCCCAGGGCTGTCTTTGTTGTTCTTTGCCAGATGAAGTTGGCGGCTGTCTTTAAGCTCAGCCTCCCACAGAGTCTCAGGGATGGACAAAGTGCAGCTCAGTCCTTTGCCATCGTCTGACAAGGATGGCCTCCATCCACTTTCCCGAGTCCTGAGTTCCACCTGTCTGTCCATATGCCTGCCAGCACCCTGGCTTTCTGAACCCCAACTACAGCCACTCGTTAAACTCCACTTAGAGAATGCTCAGCTGCTTCCAGACTACTCCAAATATTTTCAAGTTCTTCCTATAAATCATTTTAAAGGCATTTCCATATTATTAGGTAGAGAAAAATGGCCATATGCTGGCTTCTCAATACAAATTTTCTAAACATTCCTCAGTCCAGTCAAACTGACAAGCAAAAGTAACCAACACAGCAAACTTAGGAAATACTAGTTTCTGTTTTTCCACCCAAGCAAAAAAATAGGGCCATAAACCAGTGTCGTTTCCCACCCCCACGCCCACACCCTCGTGCTTTTATGTCTCCAAAAGAAAAACTGGAAGAGACTTGGGGCCAGAGCGCTGTGCAGTGAGCTGACCCTGTGGTGAAGACCTTCTTACATAATCCCCTCTGTGTCAGACAGGATCATGAAGTTGATTGATGTTTAAGATATGACATTTTGATGACCAGATAATTATTGCTGCTTGTTATTTTATTCTTTTGGCTCTTTGTTCTTTTCTCTTTCGGGGGCCCTCCACCCAGCTTCCAAATAAATCACACACAGGGAGTCTTGTTGTTACTTAGGAATGCCTGGCCTTAGCTTGGCTTGTTTCTAGCCAGCTTTTCTTAAATTATCTCAACTACCTTTTGCCTATGAGCTTTTTCCTTTCCTTGCTTCTGTATATCTTACTTTCACTTTTACTCCATGCTGGCTGGGTAGCTGGTCCCTGATGTCCTCCTGTCCTTGTTCTCTTTTGCTCCTTCTCCTTCCTCTTCTATTTATCCTCTCTGCATGCCAGCCCAGCCAATCCTTTCTCCTGCCTAGCTATTGGCCATTTGGCTCTTCATTCGGCCATCAGGTGTTTTTTAGACAGGCAAAGTAACACAGCTTCACGGAGTTAAACAAATGCACCATAAAAGACTGCAACCCATTTTTGCATCGTTAAACAATAGTTTCACACCATAAACAAATGTAACACATCTTAAAACATCTTATAACAGATATTATGAATAATATGGCTTCTTAGTTTTTGTGTTGCCTCTTTTTAAAGTTTTTCTGCTTTTCTTTTTAAAGGGTAGACTGAACATCAATGGGTACAGGAAGCTACAATATGATGTAATGACTTGCTTCAAAATAAGGTCGGTGGCCAGCATGTGCTGTGATGATTTGGCTGCCAAAGATTTTCGCTCTCTGTTGAAAGTTCACTGAGTTGATGTGGGAGTGTCATATATCAACCTGTTGATTTCATTAGTTAAGCAATAAAGAAACTGCTTGGCCCTCATAGGTTAAAACATAGGTGGGAGGAGTAAACAGAACAGAATGCTGGGAGGAAGAGGAAGTGAGCTCAGACTCGACAGCTCTGCTCTCTGGAGCAGAGATACCATGCTCCTCTCTCCCTGGTAGACGTGATAGCTCTGCTCTCTGAGGCACACGCGATTCAGCTCTGACCCAGGATGGACGTAGGTTAGAATCTTCCCAGTAAACGCACCTAGCTGTGCTACACAGATGATTAGAAATGGGCTAAATTAATATGTGAGAATTAGCCTAGAAGAGGCTAGATAGAAATGGGCCAAGCAGTGTTTAAATGAATACAGTTTGTGTGTTGTTATTTCGGGCATAAGCTAGCAGGCGGCCGGGGTGCTGGGGACGCAGCCCCACCACTCCTATTACAACACTGAGTGTGCAGAGCAACTCGGCAACTTGATTCAAAAACCTCCCAATGCATTTGCCTTGGCTAATCTGGTGATAAAACAAAATAACTTTTGTTGTGACATCAGGTCTGCTGCTTTCCCATGTAATTTAAGTTTGTCACACACACATGCGTGCGCGTACACACACACACACAGAGCCACTTAAAGAGGTGCAATAGCACAATTGCTCTTCTGAGAGAATGCAGATTGAGCTCTGTGGTCTCAACTCACTTTAGTTTCCAGCTCTCAACAAATCAGTGTTACTGCTCTTGGGGATTATTTTAATTCCAGGCCATTTATTACAGCACACATTAAGCATTTATTTTTCATTAAAAAAAGGAGAGAGAAATCAAACGAAAACATAGCCAACTTGAAAAATCACTAGTAGGACCTCTGGTGGCTAGTATTTCAGATCTCACAAATTCTGCTCACCGCATTAGTTTTAAGGGGGAAATTGACCATAAAAGAAAGAGAGAGAAGAAACGAAGAGAGAGAAAAGAGAAAGAGAGAGGGAGGGAGGGAAGGAAAGAAGGCTTCATTTGAAAGATGTTCTTTCCCTAACTATACATAACATTAATCACATTTGGTTCAATTTTCTAAATATAACTACATCTATAAAACAATACACTGAGAATTTGTCACTCCTGTTGAAGAGCCATGCAGAACATGAAGTTCTTACTAGTGTTGTCCTAGCTCATACAACAGGGCCTCAGAGTCAGAAGGTCCTTGTTACATATTTACTAGATGAATGGGTGGATGGATGGGTGGATGATGGATGGATGATGAATGGATGAAGGGATGGGTAGATGGATGGATGAAGAGCTGGGCTGATGGATTAAGGGCTGGGCAGATGGATGAAGGGATGGGTAGATGGGTGGATGAATGGGTGGATGATGGATGGATGAAGGGTTGGGCAGATGAATGAGTGGATGAAGGGATGGGTGGATGGATGGGTGGATGATGGATGGATGGATGTGTGGATGATGGATGGATGTGTGGATGATGGATGGATGTGTGGATGATGGATGGATAATGGATGGATGAAAGGATGGGCTGATGAATGAGTAGATGAAGGGATGTGTGGATAGATGGGTGGATGAAGAGCTGGGCAGATGGATTAAGGGCTGGGCAGATGGATGAAGGGATGGGTAGATGGGTGGATGAATGGGTGGATGAATGGGTGGATGAAGGGCTGGGCAGATGGATGAAGGGCTGGGCAGATGGATGAAGGGCTGGGCAGATGGATGAAGGGCTGGGCAGATGGATGAAGGGCTGGGCAGATGGATGAAGGGATGTGTGGATGGATGGGTGGATGAAGGGCTGGGCAGATGGATGAAGGGCTGGGCAGATGGATGAAGGGCTGGGCAGATGGATGAAGGGCTGGGCAGATGGATGAAGGGATGTGTGGATGGATGGGTGGATGAAGGGCTGGGCAGATGGATGAAGGGATAGATGATGACAGGTAGACACAATCATACAGTAGTGCAGAAGGACACTGTTTAGCATTGCTTTGTTACATCTTTTGTTTGTTTCATGGAATGAGAAGTCTAGGGATCTTGGTGGTACAGACCTGTAACCACAGTTACCTGGGAAGCTGAAGCAGGAAGATTACAAGTTCAAGGCCTTCGTGGGTTACATGGAGAGTTCAAAGCCAGTCTTGGCAACTTAGTGTGTGACACTATCTCAAAATAAGAAAGAGAAATTAGGGACTCTGGACTGGAGAGACGACTCAGAGGTTAAGAGCACTGGCTGCTCTTCCAGAGGCCTTGGTTTGATTCCCAGCACCCATGTGGCAGCTCACAAGCATCTGGAATTCCAGTTCTGGAAGATCTAATGTCCTTCTCTGATCTGTCACAGAGTATATGTCATATGTATACCACTCTTATACATAAAAAATGAATAAATCCTTAAAATATACCTTTAAAAGCTCAAGTACTAGAAAGTACTAGAAATTTAGCTCAAGAGTATTTGCTTAGCATGAGTGAGGTCCTGGCTTTAATTTTCAATACAGCAGAAAACAAATGCCAAGCTCTGGAAGACAGGACCCCAGGCTTGTCTTGTGCACAGGTGTGTTCCAAGTTCCTCAGTGAGAGCCGACTGACTACACAGAGACTCTTGAAATTTTTGTTTGAGCTTTTGTTGTTTGTGAATACAGGTAGGCCGTACTTACAGAGACCTACTGACCCAGAATCCAAACTTACAAAAGTAAATACACATGAAGAAAATTATTGGCTGTATAGAAGCACTTGCTACAGGTTTTCTTTCACAGAAAGCCTGCCATCGCTTTTAAGGGGCAGTGTGCTGTGAATGCAAGAGACCCCTGTCTACCAAGATCACAGCTCCAGATGGCCAGGGTTAGAGCCTTACAGGGCACCGTAAGCCACCAGAACAGGACTATATCCCAAATAAAGGTAACTAGGAGAGAGTCACAGAGCGGATGCATTCCCTCTACGTTCTCACGCTGAGATCCTAGCACACTAATATCCCAGGATGCATCTGCATCTGGAGAGCCAGCCTTAAAAGGGTGTTTCAGATAAAAGTAAGTGATTGAAGTAAGCTCTTGTCAGCCTGAGTGGAGGAATACCCAGGGCATCACAAGAAGACAGATGTCTGTTAGTAAAAACAGGGCCTCAGAAGAAGCCAGATCTGCAGAACCTCCAAATATGCTTGGGCCTCCAGAACCAGGAGACGATAGATCCCCGGGGCGCTGCGGGGTCTGTGGTACACATTATTGCAGGCATATATATACATGGGGGAAACATTTTTAGTCTTCCTTTTACTGTTCGACAGACTAAAGATACAGCACAAAAGTTTTCAAACCCCAGATGAACAGGAGACAAAGAAGAGATGCCCCCTCCCCCTCCTAGTCCTCACCCCAGGCTGCTCAGCTGAGGCTTTCCGGACACCCTGAGGACAGAGCTGCCTGGCCAACCCACACTCTCCAGCCTCCCAACAGAAAACACTAACCCATGTTTTGTTTTTCTCTGTGGTGAGAGTAGAAGTATGCACAACAGAAAGTGAGGGTTACTTTGACCCTTTTCAGGCTCTGGCCACCATCTAAACATAGGCCATTTGGATGTGACAATTGCTTTTGCAAACACCGAAGAAAAATAAGCAACTTAGAAAAGCCCTGAGCCTTCACTTAAGGAACTGGTTTAGCATGTGTGAAGCCCTGTGTTCAATTGCCGGCACGGCACAAAAACAGTGCATGCTTGTAATTGCTGCACCCAGGAGCTGGAAGCAAAAGGATCATAAGTTCAAGGTCATGCTTGGCTACAAACACTGAAAGGAGGACCTGGCCGTGGACTTGTGAGTGAATGCGTGGTGGGAGAAGGGAGCCGGCCACTGATACAGATGGAGAGCATCCTTCCACCACTGATACAGATGGAGAGCATCCTTCCACCACAGTTACAGATGGAGAGCATCCTTCCACCACTGATACAGATGGAGAGCATCCTTCCACCACTGATACAGATGGAGAGCATCCTTCCACCACTGATACAGATGGAGAGCATCCTTCCACCACTGATACAGATGGAGAGCATCCTTCCACCACTGATACAGATGGAGAACATCCTTCCACCACTGATACGGATGGAGAGCATCCTTCCACCAAGAGTAAACCGAGCAGCAGCAGCAGACCAATTTAATACATTACTTCCCTTTAATAAAAGTGCAAATCAAACGTCTCACTAAGTCAAACCACGTTAGGAGAGAAGCCCTCCGTCAGCCCCGTTCTGCTCCAGCAGGCCTATATCAAACTACCGGCTCAGTACAGCTGGTATCATTAAAAAATTATCGTAACTGCTCGCTGCCAGAAGTCATTTGCCCAGCATCGCCCGCTCTTCCTGTGGCTGTGGATGTCTGGGAAATAGCATCCCAGGATACAGGTCTGCAGACAGCCGGGGAGAGTGAGCTGATGGAAGTGGATGGAACACTCTAGGAAAGGGTAAGATCTGGGAGTAGGGGCGTGGGCAGGGATGCACAGGGCTGTAAGGGCATCCTGAGGGGCTCAGACCAGACCAGTGCTCCCTAGAAGTGGGCAGAGTGAGTAGAATGTGGACGACTTGGTGGGCAGGTAACCACTACAAGGAGTGCCTGTGTTCTTGTTCTGCTCCCCCATGGCCTCCTACACCAGGGTTTAGAATTCAGGAAAGCAGAAGTGCACACACATGCACGTGTGGGGTAGGCTGCACACTCACACACGTGTGGGGTAGGCTGCACACTCATGCACGTGTGGTTAGGCTGCACACACGCACACATGTGGGGTAGGCTGCACAGTCATGCACGTGTGGTTAGGCTGCACACTTATGCACGTGTGGGGTAGGCTGCACACTCATGCACGTGTGGTTAGGCTGCACACTCATGCACGTGTGGTTAGGCTGCACACTCGCACACATGTGGGGTAGGCTGCACACTCATGCACGTGTGGGGTCGGCTACACACTCATGCACGTGTGGGGTAGGCTGCACACTCGCACACATGTGGGGTAGGCTGCACACTCATGCACGTGTGGTTAGGCTGCACACTCGCACACATGTGGGGTCGGCTACACACTCATGCACGTGTGGTTAGGCTGCACACTCGCACACATGTGGGGTAGGCTGCACACTCGCACACATGTGGGGTAGGCTGCACACTCATGCACGTGTGGTTAGGCTGCACACTCGCACACATGTGGGGTAGGCTGCACACTCATGCACGTGTGGTTAGGCTGCACACTCGCACACATGTGGGGTCGGCTACACACTCATGCACGTGTGGGGTAGGCTGCACACTCGTGCACGTGTGGGGTAGGCTGCACACTCGCACACATGTGGGGTAGGCTGCACACTCATGCACGTGTGGTTAGGCTGCACACACGCACACATGTGGGGTAGGCTGCACACTCATGCACATGTGGGGTAGGCTGCACACTCATGCACGTGTGGTTAGGCTGCACACTCATGCACGTGTGGTTAGGCTGCACACTCATGCACGTGTGGTTAGGCTGCACACTCATGCACGTGTGGTTAGGCTGCACACTCGCACACATGTGGGGTAGGCTGCACACTCATGCACGTGTGGGGTAGGCTGCACACTTATGCATGTGTGGTTAGGCTGCACACTCGCACACATGTGGGGTAGGCTGCACACTCTTGCACGTGTGGTTAGGCTGCACACTCATGCACGTGTGGGGTAGGCTGCACACTCATGCACGTGTGGTTAGGCTGCACACACGCACACATGTGGGGTAGGCTGCACACTCATGCACGTGTGGGGTAGGCTGCACACTTATGCACGTGTGGTTAGGCTGCACACTCGCACACATGTGGGGTAGGCTGCACACTCATGCACGTGTGGGGTCGGCTACACACTCATGCACGTGTGGGATAGGCTGCACACTCGCACACATGTGGGGTAGGCTGCACACTCATGCACATGTGGTTAGGCTGCACACTTATGCACGTGTGGTTAGGCTGCACACTCGCACACATGTGGGGTAGGCTGCACACTCATGCACGTGTGGGGTCGGCTACACACTCATGCACGTGTGATTAGGCTGTACACTCGCACACATGTGGGGTAGGCTGCACACTCATGCACGTGTGGGGTCGGCTACACACTCATGCACGTGTGGTTAGGCTGCACACTCATGCACGTGTGGGTAGGCTGCACACTCATGCACGTGTGGGTAGGCTGCACACTCTTGCATGTGTGGTTAGGCTGCACACTCATGCACGTGTGGGGTAGGCTGCACACTCATGCACATGTGGTGTAGGCTGCACACACACACGTGTGGGGTAGGCTGCACACACGCACACATGTGGGTAGGCTGCACACATGCACACATGTGGTGTAGGCTGCACACACGCACACATGTGAGTAGGCTGCATACTCGTCCCCCCGTCCCCCTCCCCCGACTTCTCCGCTGCCCAGGCGCTGAGCCCCTCATTGTACCATGGGCTGAGAATAAAGAACAGGGAGTTTCTGTGGGCAGAGGTGGGAGATGGGTGAGCACTTAGCCCCCTCCCTCTGGTGTGATCACAATGCTGTTCCTTGGGACACAGGAGGGATGGCACCCCTCATTGCTAGTCCTTTAAATCTTCTCTCTGCCCCATATAGTGTTTGTGAGCAGCCTTCAGGACAGCACAGAGTGGTGCCTCTGCTCTTCTTTCAAGAAAGAACTTGGGGCTGGTCTGCAAGGCTGCCTGCGGTTCAGTCCTCCAGCTCGGCCCTTTGTTCTTCTTGCTACAGCCTTGCCCAACTCTTGGCCTGGCCATTTCCTCCTGAGCAGTCTCCTGCATAACCAGAGCTCTCTGTTTCCAGCTCCTCTGGGATGTCTAGACTCGGGTTAGATCTGAGTGGTACTCAGGGAGCGTGCTTTGCTCCCTGGTTCCTTTCTATGTCAAATCTGCATTAAAGACGGAAAGTTTTTCTCCTTTCCCAACTTTATCTTCCGCAAGCCTTGCCCACAATAAATCTAACACCTGCTTCATGGTAACTCCAAGAGCTTGGCTTTTTAAAAATGAAATCTTTTCTTTACCTGTTGACAGTTTCATACACGCAAACACTGTGTCTTGACGATGATATCTCCCACCCAGCTTCCCTCCCCTTTTGCTGGTGCCAACTGGTCATCCTGTCCCCTTCATGTGCTGTGCATTTTTTGTTTGTTTGCTTGTTTATTGCAACCCACTGAGTCTGATTAACGCTGCCTGCTGGAAAGTTGGGCCGTCGTGTTGACTTGACCTTGTAGCTCATCAGTGTTAACTCTGTGCACCGGCCTTCTGTCAGGTTCCTGGCAGAAGCAGGTGGAAGCAGATTTAATAACATTCCTTATGGGTGGTGGTATTGGCTTGGACTCCACTGGAGCTGCTGTGCCCATGCCTGTAGACAAAGAGACCAACATCTTCCGGCTTCACCATCCACATCTGGGCCCCTCTCTCCTCACCCTACACCCCGGAAACTAAGGAGCCAGGTTAAGTCGGCAGGAGGAGAAGCTACTGGACTGTGGGCAGTGAGCAGTCCTGGAAAGGAAAAACTCAGGTCTGTGGCTCTCTCAACAGGACCTGAGGAAAGCCATTTGATGCTAATCCACTGGAAGAATCTGTCCAAAGTCATCGAAGCGTGGAGGCAAGAGTCACACAAGGAAGCGCCAGAGTTTGCTCATCAGTCTTGGTGCCCACACTGACTGAGGATTGAACCTGGAGCCAGCTGTTTGGCTTCTCCACACGTGATCCACATGATGGAGGAGAGATGGTAAAGTGGGTACCATTCTGATGGCTTAAGTTTAGGATTCGTGTGTGCATGGATGTGTGTGTGTTTCTGTGTGAGAGTTATGTTTTCTCGTTCTGTCCTGTGTCACATAATATGAAAAAGAAAATTAACTTCTTTTATAAAAAGAAAAGGGGAAGAGAGCCCGAGCTCCCTGCCAGCATTTTCTAAGGCTGTTGGTGTAATTTCAAAGACATTATTCTGCTAACCAAATATGTTTATTATAGGACCACACATTTTCTTTAGGGTTCAGAAAATCTGGTCCAGTTTGTCATGCAGCGTTTTCAAGACAGAAGTAAAGACAGGGAGACGGGAATGGTGGCTGGAGTATTTCTCAGCATCCAAACTACTGATTCAGTTCTGTCTTCTCACTTAGCTAGTGTCTCCCCACTCAAATGCTTAGATGGGTAGTGGTTTATTGCCTTGAGGTGGGGGTAAGATGGGGGAAGCATAAGAAAATGCCCAGAGGGTGGAAAGCCTCCCAGGCTCCTAGACTTAAAGCAAATGCCAATTCTCAGGCACTGAAGTCTCAGGCAGTGAATGAGAGTTCAAGAGCATTCATTTCCTGGGATCCTGCTCTCCGCCAGGGGACTGAGGGGCCGCTCTGACAGTGTGGAGACAGTCAATTTCCCAAAAAGGTCCTATCATTTTCCCCTATCCCAGTCCCTTCCTCTAGGTCCCAGGTCTGATCTACCAGTTGGAAAGAACCAGCAACCCTTCTCCTCAAGACTCCCCACACGCCACCCTTCCCTCCCTCCCTCCCTCCCTCCCTCCCATCCTCCCTCCCTCTTTTCCTCCTCCTCTTCTCACTCTTGTTTTCTTCCTCCCCTTCACTAGTTAGTGCTACCAGATCTATCTCCGTTGCTTTCACCAAATCCCCATTGGAAACTAACTTTTCCTTTTTAACCTCCCCAGGTACAGGCTCCTCCGCTGCATCAATCCACACTCACTAGGGCCAGAGGAGAGGTCACTGTTGTCCTATTGGCCTCTTCGCACTGATGTCCAACCCATTACCCCACATGCTAAAGCTTCCTCTCCTTTGACACCCCTACCCCACATTCACATGGCCACCCTCTCCTTCCTCGACCTCAGCTTTATTAGACACACCCTTCATGCCAAGTACTCTCGCACCTTACCTAGCTTCTCTCTCTTCAGCCTTAGGATCATTTTGTTTACGTGTGCAACTTACTTGTACCAGTTAGAGTTTGTTTGGGTGTTCATGAAACACTCAGATAAAAGGCTCAGATAATATGTGTGTGTGTGTGTGTGTGTGTGTTTGTGGGGTCTCCCACATAGTTTAGAAGCGAGGTGGATCAGGGTTAAAATGGTAACCCCACAGTCACCATTACAGGGGTTCCACACTTCCCAGAGCCATCAGGTTTCCAAGTCTTCAAACACAGGCTTGCGGGAGACAGTTCGTATTCAAACCGCAGCGCCTGCTCACATCTGTTCTTCCGCCACATGGAGTCACCCACCAGGCCTCTTACCGCTTGTCTCCTGCTGTAAGATGACATACCAGACTGTAGGGTAGGCCTAGGTATACCAAGGGCTTACTGAGGAAGATCCATGAAGTTGATGGAGAGAACAATCACAGAGAACATCTGAGCTGCGGTGCAATTAGGACCTGCAGATGGCTTGTGGGAAAGCAGGATTCAGAGGACGAGCCCACTCGTGTTTGGTTCTGAGAAAAGTCTCCACTCAGTTATTAGAGATGTCTGAGCCTGAATTGATCATTAGCCAAAAGCTGTGTTGCACAAAAATAATGGCCCAGATCCAAGTGCCTGTCTTGGTTTAACTTCCTGCCTCTGTGTCCCCCAACGTGTTTGTCTGTATTCTGGGCAATCCGTGGACCTCGCCTAAAGTCTCAGCCAGGCTCTTCCTTGCCTGGCTCCCTGCGTGACCTTGACTGTTTCTGTCTCCTCTTGATCCTTGCTTCAGTAGAGCCCATTTGTTCCTGCTTCTCAGCTGACCCAGGAAGAGGAAGTGAGACAGCACAGAGGGTCAGGAGAGAGGAGTGCGTGTGACATACATCACAAGCCCTCAATAAATGGGCATAGTTTGTTCCCACTAGGCTGTGAGTCCTCAGAGGATGAGATCTGTGTCCTGGCAGTTACATGTTCTTGTAGGGATAAGTCCCGCCCCTTAGGGGGCGTGTTCGCCTTGGGCTAATGTTTGCCTATAAATTTGGTGAGCGTGCTCCCAGCTGCTGCTTCTGCTTTCCTGGTCTCTGCGGGAACGGTGGTTCTCTAAGTCTATTTCAACATTAAAGATATATATATCTGTCTGCATTCGTTTACGCCGCTACATTTTGGCGCCCAACATGGGGCTATTTTGCCCCCGACTCAAGCACATAGCCCGCTAATTAACACAGCACGCTCCTGGGTGCTGTTTTTTAGTTCGTGACTTGGGCCCCAGTGCCGAGTTCGAGACACACTCGGCCACACAAGCCCATTGTGCCCCGCCTGCTCACCAGAGCAATTAATTCCTCCCTGCCTGCTTTGGCTAAGTTTGCAGCGGAACCCCACTGCCTGAATTAGCAGAAACTCAAGTACCTGCGGTTTTGCAACAAAAGCTGCCACAGCAGCAGATTTGGTCTGATACAAAGTGACTTGGCTGGGCGGTGGTTGTGCACGCCTTTAATCCCAGCACTTGGGAAGCAGAGGCAGGCAGATCTCTGTGAGTTCGAGGCCGGCCTGGTCTACAAGAGCTAGTTCCAGGACAGGCTCCAAAAACACAGAGACCATCACTGGCAGGAACCGATCATTGCAGGTAAAAAAATTTTTCTTTTATAAATAAAATGTCTGAACATGTTACTATTCAAGAATTTAACAGTTTTTTTAATTGTACAGTGTGGGAGATTTTACAAGATGTGTCTATCACCCCACATCTATGGATCTTTCTGGGATTCGTAGTTTTCATTGGCATTAAATGGTTTGATAATAGAAATATGATAAAGTCTTTATGAGACGAATCCAGGATTCTTAAGGCAGAGATTGAACGCCTAAAAACAATTGAGAATGACAACAATCTTCTCAAGAATCAGTTTGAAGTTCTCCAGGCTGATGTTAAGGAGAAATTCATTACTATGGAAGAGGGAACAGCTGATTTGGATCGTAAGATTCAATCCCTTTCTGTAGGAAATGAAACATTAACTGAGAGAATCAAAACTGCTGAATGTGACAATCGGATTTTGTCTAAAGCTTATGACAGATTGGCGGAGAGATTGTCAATACAAGAAGGCACGGTTTATGCCATAAAAATTATGTCCAAAGATGAGATATTATCTCTAATGGACTAACTTCATACTTTAGAATCCTCAATGAAGGCTTTGGAACATAATTCTGGACAGGAGATTCAGACATTGCAGAAGGCAATGGTGAATAGAATTGAAAAGATTGAGGAATTTCTAAATTCTGATGAAGAAGAGCAAAGGGTAGAACGGCAAATTTTAACTACATCTGTGGGTAAATCTCTCCGGGACAATTTCCATAAAGCTCTACCTACAGCTCTACCTGCCTTTCCAGTAATAACTACAGAGAAGGTGATTGGTTCCAGAAACCCTAGGGTCATCAAGGAGGATACATGGGAGCCTTTCCGTATGAATGACCTCAAGGAAATTAAACAGGCTGTCATGACTTTTGGGATGCAAGTCTCTTTTGTTAAAGAAATGCTAAGATCTTGGGCCACAACAAGCAGAGCAACCCCCTCGGACTGGCTCCAGCTGAGCTCTGCGGGACTTGAGAATGGACCGCAATTGAAATGGAAATGCTTATTCAGGCAAGAGGCTAGACTTTTAGAACGGCCGGAAAAAGCGAAGGGAATTGACATTTCCCTAGATAAAATTCTAGGTGAAGGGCTCTTTTCCGATCCTCAGGAACAAGCTAATTTGGATGAAAACACACTCTCCATGTGTACTACAGCAGCCTTAAGGGCTTGGGACAGGGTACAAGACCCAGGACAGAGAATGGAATCATTTGTCAGAGTTAAACAGGGTCAGAGAGAACCCTTTAGTGACTTTTTACAAAGGTTAACTAAGGCTGTACAAATAGGGATATCTGACCCAGAAGCAAGACATACAATGATTGAGTCTTTGGCTTATGAAAATGCAAATGTGGGATGCAAAAGGATTTTGGGGCCTTTAAAGCTCAGATCAGTGCCCTTGGAAGAATGGGTCTTGCATACACTCAATGTTGATACATTTGATTACGGCACTGAAGCATGGGTAGAAGAAGCAATTTCCAATGGTAAAAGGAGACACCAGAATACCAAATGTTTTAATTGTGGCAAAATGGGTCCTATGAAAAGGAATTGTAGACAACGGATTTTCAGAAATAATAATAATAATAATGCATCTTTCAGAAATAATAATAATAATAATGCATCTTCTAGAAATAACAGAAATAGGAGGACTCAGCCTTCAGGTTTATGTAGAAGATGTGGAAAAGGCAGACATTGGACAAATGAATGCAGGTCTACAAGAGATAGACAAGGCAACCTGATACAGACGGGAAACGTGAGAGGGGGGGCCTCACAGGCCCCCATGGCAAACATGGTTCAGTCATTTCCAGTTTTGGCAGAGAATGTGCCTCGTCAGGACAATTAGGAAGCCCCATGCCTA
The DNA here is from genome assembly GCF_018167655.1 of Microtus oregoni. NCBI lineage: Eukaryota > Metazoa > Chordata > Mammalia > Rodentia > Cricetidae > Microtus > Microtus oregoni. The sequence goes on from NW_024543080.1 coordinate 615,428, forward strand.
CTGTTACAAGCAATAATAATCAGAAAGATAAGTTACGTGTGTTTTGGCAAACTTCTATAAATGATCAAAGACCTAAACTGAGAGTGTGTGTAAATGGCATTTTTATTACTGGCCTGCTGGACACAGGTGCTGACGTAAGTATCATTGCCCCAGAATCTTGGCATCCGTATTGGCCTCTTCAGAATGTAAATGTTCAGCTCCTGGGAATTGGAATCCTATCTCGAGTAAGGCAGAGCACGAGATGGGTTGAATGTATAGGGCCAGAGGGACAAATAGGAAAATTAAGGCTATATGTAGCCAATATTGCAGTGAATTTATGGGGTTGTGACCTATTACAACAATGGAATACCCAAATTAACATTCCTGCTACTCTAGAACCTATATTTCTGAGAATAATAGTAAAAGATATTACAAACGGAGAAAACCGGCCATTTGGGCTGTACAAGAACAAGCAATTGATGTCCCTTCAGAGATACCAACAGCCTTGCCTCTAAAATGGTTGACTGAGAAACCAATATGGACAAAGCAATGGCCTTTAGCTGAGGAAAAGTTACAGGCTTTAGAACAGCTGGTACAAGAACAATTAGATGCTGGACATATAGAAGAATCTACCAGCCCTTGGAATTCTCCTGTATTTGTGGTTAAAAAAAATCAGGTAAATGGAGAATGGTGACAGATCTCAGGGCCATCAACAAGGTTATTCAACCTATGGGCCCTCTGCAATCTGGAATTCCTTTGCCCTCTTTATTACCAAAAGGATGGCCTCTCATAGTTATTGATTTAAAGGATTGTTTTTTCACTATCCTTTGCAGAAAGAAGATAGAGAAAAATTTGCACTCATAGTGCCTACTTATAACAATTCTCAACCTTCGAGGAGGTACCACTGGGCCGTCCTCCCCCAGGGTATGTTAAATAGCCCCTCCCTGTGCCAATATTTTGTGAACCAACCATTGCAAATAATACGCAAGAAATTTCCCAAATCTATAGTATACCATTACATGGACAACATTTTGTTATCTGATTCAAACATGGATACCTTGAACAGACTGTTTGAAGAAATAAAGATAATTTTACCTAAATGGGGATTGCAAATCACTCCTGAAAAGATTCAGAAGGGAGATTCTGTTAATTATTTAGGTTATAAAATTGGTTTGCAAAAAATTAAGACACAAAAAGCACAAATTAGGAGAGATCGCCTACGGACTCTTAATGACTTTCAAAGACTGTTAGGAGACATTTCCAGTCTACGACCAGCCATTGGAATAACACCTGATCTAATAATTTATTTGAAAAAAACCTTGGATGGTGATAAAGATTTAAACAGTCCCAGAGAATTAACAGCTGAAGCAGAAAAGGAACTGACAATGATTGAGGAAAAATTACAACAGGCACATGTGGACAGGGTGAATCCAGAGCTCGATTGTATTCTCGTCATACTACAATCAAAAATTTCTCCTACAGGAATTTTAATGCAGAGAGATGATATTATTTTGGAATGGATCTTTTTACCACATAAACCAAGTAAGAAACTGAAAACTTGTGTGGAAAAAGTCTCTGAGTTAATTATAAAAGGCAAGCTGAGACTTCGTCAACTAGCAGGCATAAACCCAGCAGAAATGATAGTGCCTTTCACTGCTGATGAACTAAAGAAATTATGGGAAGATAATGAACCATGGCAAAGAGCTTGTGCTAATTTTTTGGGAGACATTAATAACAACTATCCAAAAAGCAAGCGTCTTAACTTCATAAAGAGAACTTCTTGGATTCTTCCTTGAATCGTCCGTGATGCTCCAATAACTGGAGCCCGTACATTCTATACTGATGCCAATAAATCAGGGAAAGATGGTTACAAATCAGAAGACTTGGGTAAGGTGGAACAAAGTCCGTATAATTCTGTCCAGAAGGCGGAATTATATGCCATTCTTATGGTGCTAAGGGATTTTAAAGAACCTATTAATATAGTCACTGATTCACAATACGCAGAAAGAGTTATTTTACATATTGAAACTGCTGAATTTATACCTGATGATACAGAACTAACCTCATTGTTTCTCCAGGTTCAAGATTTGATCAGGAACAGACTTTGCCCTATGTACATAACACACATCCGATCCTATACGGGTCTGCCAGGTCCTCTAGCACAAGGTAATGCAGAAATTGATCAATTATTGATTGGTAGTGTGCTACAAGCCTCTGAATTTCATAAAAAACATCATGTTATTAGCAAAGGTTTGAAGAAAGAGTTTTCAATTACATGGCAACAAGCTAAGGAGATTGTAAAGAAATGCCCTACTTGCTCTTTCTATAACCAAACGCCACTGCCAGCAGGGGCTAATCCAAAGGGCACCCAAAGGAATGAAATCTGGCAGATGGATGTGTTCCACTTTGCAGAATTTGGCAAATTAAAATATGTTCATCACACCATTGACTCTCATTCAGGCTTTCAGTGGGCAACTGCTTTAAGTTCAGAAAAAGCTGATTCAGTAATCACTCATTTATTAGAAGTCATGGCTATCATGGGTATACCTACACAAATAAAGACGGATAATGGTCCTGCTTATGTCTCTAGGAAAATGAAATGGTTTTTTGATTATTACAATATCAAGCATGTTACAGGTATACCATACAATCCTACAGGTCAAGCAGTCATAGAAAGATCAAATCGAACTATAAAGGATATGTTGAACAAACAGAAAGGGGTGGAAAACACCCCCAGAAATAGGTTACATAATGCTTTGTTAACCTTGAATTTTCTCAACGCTAATGAGAAGGGAACGACGGCTGCAGAAAGACATAGGATAATGGAAAAGTCTGCTGAACTAAATCAACCAGTTTATTTCAAGGATGTGCTGACCTCACAATGGAAGCCAGGAGATGTGCTGCGTTGGGGAAAGGGTTTTCTCTTATCTCCACAGTGAGGAAAAATTGTGGATACCGTCAAAATTAATAAAGGTTCAGTTTGAAGAAGAGAAGCCACTTGGAAAAGATAAATAATTCATTCACAAGGATGGTGAGCATACTTATGGTAAGAAATACAGATAGGTTGGGGGCAGGGTTCTTTTCTTATCTCCATAGGATAATACTCATCTTCAAAGAAATTGAGGGACCCTGAATATATAATTACTGATGGATGGACACATTTTTGTAAGAATTGTTTTATATATATGTCTTATTAAACATTTCTTTATAAATACGTAGAGCTGGTTTTGAAGTTGGACTCAGGCTCAGTCCCTCTCCAATTCCAAGCCTGTTAATAAGAGAAAAACCCAGAGTTTCTGGAGTTTCTGTCTCATGTCAAGAGCCATGATATGGGACAGAAAGAAATATGAGTTTAGAAAACATCTTTGCTTTTCTTCATATCTATCATACTTTTCATTGAATATATCTATCATGCCTTTCATTGAATATATATATGTATGTCTATATATGTCTATATGATTAATGTTTAAGTTTTTCACAATGAACAATGAGTTTTTCCTGAAGTGACATTTGAAGTTTCCAGGAAGAAGATGGGGCCCCACAACAACAACTCTACCTGGTTGATATGACGTCATGATACTGATAGCGCTACTACAAGACCTGCTTTGGGTACCAGCTGCACAAGACGATCCCAACTTGGTTAGCTGAAATGGTGCACATCTTGTACAACATTCTGGCCAGACCTCCACAAAATACTCAGAGACTATTTGCAATTTTAGAAGACATTGATATTGAAATTTAACCATCATTTTACTTTCACAGGATCCCCCAGAAAGAACGTCGCCCCCATGACAGCTGGAAGTAATTCTAGAGGACGACGTCCCCTCTCCCAGTAAAGTTTGTCCCTGGGTTTAGGGACATCATTTAGGGGTTGGGAGGTTGGGGGAGGAATTTTATAAGCTCAGGGATCATTTTGGAAAAAAAAAAGAGGGAATGATGGGATAATAGATTTATAATTGTGAGTTACTGCTTTTAGACAAATATATTGGTATCAATTCTTGTATATTGATACAAAGTTAAATTATATTGACTATTGTATGCATGCATATTTCTACCTCTGTTTAAAACATTTTTTATGTATTGACATATGTATTGATATATATTATATATATTTACCATATTGCAGTGTACATTTCTACCTCTGATTAAAATACTTATATAATGTCTGTGTATTGATATATATTTACCATATTGCAATGTATATTTGTACAGTGTTTATATTTTGAGGTCATTATCCTCATTTGTTACACAGTTGTTTATTGTCTTAGTCTTTAAGTTAGATAGATATTGAGAATTATATAGATAAATAGTCATCTAAGTTTGTCATTTATAATTAGACTAATCAGGTTCTCTAGATATATAGAGATTATACTCAGTATAGATAGATAATCTTCAACCTCTTCAAAGAGCTGTAGAAAATGGCCTTTAATCTAACTCAGAGTTTCGTGATAGTGAGACACAATTGCTCCTGGCAACACCGCTCTATTCCCGAGAGAATGTTGAGCACCAAAGACACTCCACCTGGAGCCTTTCTTTTTGGCAGAACTGGCCTTTGGGCAAAGAAATGCCCATACCTCAACTACTGACAGAGATACAGAGCGTGCATCAATGGATAAAACAGGACTGTCATATCCTGCCAAGACGGGGTAAGATAGTTTTGAAAAGTTCCTTGCCTTTAATAATGGTATGTCAGTTATGTTAGGCCTTAGCCAAAGTTGGTTGGCTCAACATTGCAAACGAGACTTTGGGTGATTGCCCAGGTAGTCAGTTGTCTCTGTCAATTGTTGCACATTTTGGATATGTCTCATTTGTTAAGTAATATTTATTCCCTTCTCAGATCTTTGACGGAGTTGAAGATTATATAATTGTAGTTACTCTCTACATTATTTAGACTCCTTGAGATAGAATGTTTAGCAAAACTTTTGTTCTCAATATTGTTTGTTATATTTATTATTTGTTATTATTGTATATAGTTGTATTTGGTTTAGTTCTGTCTTATTTAGACAAAAAGGGGAGATGTAGGGATAAGTCCCTCCCCTTAGGGGTGTGTTCGCCTCGAGCTAATGTTTGCCTATAAATTTGGTGAGCATGCTCCCAGCTGCTGCTTCTGCTTTCCTGGTCTCTGCAGGAACGGTGGTTCTGTAAGTCTATTTCTACATTAAAGATATATATATTTACAATCTGTCTGCATTCGTTTACGCCGCTACTTGTTCTGCCTAATTCCTCACAAGGATCGCTACTAAGATGCCAGCTAGGAAAGCTGATTTGCGGATTTCTTCTGTCCTAGAAACAGTGTGTTTTGAGGTTCTTCATTTGAAACATAATAGAAAGCCTGTCATACAATAGATAATAAATGTTGGTTTAATCGAGGTGGGTGGAAAGCCGTTTCCTTCTCAACTGTCAGAGACACGGTGACAGTAGTAGAGAGAGGGAGGGATGGAGAGAGAGACAGGGATGGAGAGAGACAGGACAAGAGAGAGAAGAGGGGAAGGAGAAAGAGATACAGGGAAAAAGAGAGACAAGGACAGAGAGAGAGACACATGAGTTTGTGACTTCTCTCTCATCTACCTCTTCACCTCACATGCTCGGTAGATCAGAATAAACCAAAGGTATCCATCTGTGAATACATTGTGCTGCCCTCAGAACTAACTGTAACCTACAGGGTAGTGCAAAGGCACACTGTCAGATCTTAGTGTCTCTTTCTTTGGTTGGTGGTTTTCAGGGCTCCATGCCAACCAGAAGCTGAAGGAGTTGGCACAGATCCAAAGCAGGGACAAAGATTTGAGCTTCTGTGAAGACAAAACCTCAAGGTATTTTCTAGAAAGGCACCGAGATCAACAGTGAACCATAAGCAGAAACTGCAGCAGGGAATCCCAATCCCTAACTTAGGAACACATGAATGAAAGTCTAGAATCTTGAGAAGATGAAGCCAAAAGTTTTATCAGGGTAAAGCATCTGGTGTGATCAGGCTGTAAGAGATTAGTGTTCAAGGACAGAAAGGAAGAGAGAGACAGTGGGACAGTGGACCAGACGGACCACAGGTCTGCGAGAGGGCTGGACCCTTGGCATAGGTGGCATTAGCCTCATCCACTGCTTCCTGACAGGCTGGGAATTGGGTACTTCTAAGCAGAGATGTTGATGGGCAAGCTCTTGGAACCTAAAGCCAGTGTCACATGGCCTTGGGCCTCCCTTGCTCCAATTCATATTCATCAGGCAATAACTTGACTCCCCTATGAGTATTACAACCTATGCATTGTTACATTTCTCATTGTAATTAATACTTCAGCCTTTCTTTGGTCAACTGGCCTCATGAATGAGGCCTCAATGAGTCTTTCCTCAAGGCGGACTCATGTCGTCGAACATCTGATCTGAGGGCAAGACCTGAGAATAGCTTCTCACACTAACCAGTGAAGCCTGTTAGTAGACAGGTCTACCTTTTATTAGGTCCTACTGTCTCCTACGGAGCTTTCAAAGATGCTGCCCTAGCTACTAACAAAATTGCAGCAGAAAAGTCCCTGGGTGCGTGTGGTTTGTGAGGTATGTGGTGTGTGTGTGTGTGCTGTCGTGTGGTGTATGGTATGTGTGTGTGGTGTATGTGTGGTATGTGTGTGCTGTGGTGTGGTCTGTGTGTGTATGTGTGTGGTGTGTGTGTATGGGTGTGTCGTGTAGTGTGTATGTGTGTGGCGTGGTGCAGGGTATACGTGTGCGTCATATGGTCCTGAGAAAGGTAGCTTCCCAGCAACACTAGATACCTCAGAGTCTTTTGTTAAGGTTGCATGATTTTCTTTCTTAAGGCAATAAAACATAATTATTCCTCAAAGCAAATGTTGGGGGGGTTAGGTGGGCAGGATGGGACTGACGTTTCGTAGCTCTGACTGTGTGTTCAGTAGCCCATGGGTGCTGACACCAGTTGCTGAGTTCAGGCTGCTTTTGTGCTGTATTGGAAACACGAGCTTTTCAGGTCCCTCAGTTTCCTTGAAATATGACTTAGGTAATAACTAAATTCAGAATACAGCGTTATGGATTTTCCCTGAATGAGATGAGAGCGAAGGTGTCTGTTTTAAATCCTCACCTTGAAGCTGTGGCTTCAGCAAAGGGACTCCTAGGACACCAGCAGACTCGCACTGAGGTGTGAAGAGCCCCTTCAGTGAGCCTCCCACCCATACCGTAGGAAAATGGGGGCTGTGAATAGTGTCCCCAAAAACCAACAAGAAGACCGAGTCCTGTATGTAAACCAAAAAGCTTTTATTCTTATTCAAGTTCAAACTCGGAATCTGTGTGTCTAACACATCGCCATGATCAGAAAGCCCTGAGCTCATTTGGGGTGGGGTTTTCATAGTAACAGAAGTTGGGATGAGGGATTTCTAAGGTTCAGGACCCCTGATTGGCTGACATTTGTCTAGGGGTGTAGCACAATTAATAAAATCCCAGACACAGAAATTGAGGTTCAACCTGAAGGTCAGAAAAGCAAAACAGTCTTACCTCTACCTCAGTCCGAAATGGCGATCCTGCCTCCAGGAATCTCAGAATGAGACTGTGTGAGAGCTGTCTCCTCCTATCTTACAATGTCTCTCTAGTTCTGGGATTAAAGGCGTACACTACTACCACGCGGTTTCTATGGCAAACTAGTGTGTCTACTAGGATTAAAGGTGTGTGTCACCACTGCCTGGTCTGTAAGGCTGACCAGTGGGGCTGTTTTACTCTCTGATCTTCAGGCAAACTTTATTTATTAAAATACAAATGAAATGTCATTACATGGGGGTGCTCTGGTGAAAGGGGATGGGTGTGTGCTGGGCTAAGGAACATCGGGTGACCCTTGGACGGTCCCTTCCCGGGTGGTGCCTGGGTCTCTGTGGAGCTGTCGTGGCTGGGTGGTGCCTGGGTGGTCTCTGTGGAGCTGTTGTGCCTGGGCCCTACAAACAGTAGTTAACTCACAACTTTTCCCTTTGCAGAACTGAAAATCTGGGCAGTTTTTGTGACTCACTCTCTTATTAGGATATTAGTTGAAATTCATTTATAAACATTGGAGGTGGTCAACCCTACCCAATATCTGTGAATTTTGTGAGGCGGTATGCCAGTTAGCACCCAGCCTGCACACGAAATAGCAGGTTAATTTTTCTAGTGCCCCCTCTTCAGATCACTGATGGTTCGTATTAGTGAAAACAAAAGCAGTGTGAAGGTGCGGAGAAAGGCGTCACCATGTGGCCGTGCTGCCGTCAGGGACCAGGGAACCACACAAGAGCCGTGCTCTACAGGTTTCCTTGACAACTGTTCCCATAGAAGCAGTGTTCAAAGATAGACAAGGCAACTGGAAAGATTAATTGGTGATTGTGTCCCAGTATCTAGAATGGCATCATTTGACAACATTGTGGCACCTACTTTTAAATTTGGGTGATTGGGTGTTTTAAGCTGCTATTTAGTGGAGTTCCCCCCTTCATCTTTCCAAAATAAGAATTTCCCTTTAAAAATGGATAATAACCAGTTAAATCGCTGCCTTGGAGAAGAATAAATCTTTCCTATGTAGTCACTCTTTCTCATTTAAAACTAACAGCCCCACCAAAAGGGCAGCAGCTAAGTCTCGCACCATTTGGGTCCTGAAGGAGTCTAGTTCTCAGAGATTTAACCATAGTGCTGTTAAAGATCTCTTTGTGGGGGTGAGATGTGGACCTCGGTGATCTTAGTACCTCTCCTCTTGGCTGCAGAACACAGCCATCTCAGGCAGCAATCCCCAGTGTGAAGAGATCTGTGTGCAAAGAGTGGAAAATTTGAGAAAAGGGGAAAAGGGGGGAGAGGTGGAGTCAGAAGCAGCAAGAACACCAAGGATATGCAACACAAAGAAACCCAACAGACCAGAATAAAAGAACCCTTTGAAGCATTAAAATGGTACTACTAAGCCGATGCTGGTTGCCTGCATACGAAGAGATCAGAAATGTAATTATCCCAACCCTGAGAAGTAAATACAGAAAATCAGATGCCAGAGGGAAGTTTAGCAAAATAAAGACAAATTAATAGACCACCTTAAGAAATTGCCTTTCTCCTTTCTTATTTGCTTACTGGTATTTGAGATGCTTTTCCCCAAATGTACAATTATCTCAGCAGAATGAAGGGAGAAATGAAGCCGCAGCGTGCACACACTCCTGTGAGGAAAGGCGCTGCAAACCCAGGGCCGAAGGCCAGGTTCCAGACCCGAACTCTGTCAGGCACCTGTGCAACTCCTGGGGCCCGGACCAGGGGAGGGGGGGGGGGGGGCTGGAATGCCACAAACTCAACAGGTCTCTCTCTGTAAGGCTGGGTGCGCAGACAACTCTGGAGCCGTGCCATCTTAAGGGAAACAAGCACCTTGTCCCTCCGATGGCAAGAAAACAACGGCGGCAAACCCACCGGAAGTCAGGCTCTTTGCATCGCAGGGAGAAATGGAATGGCCAGTGCGGTGTGGCGTTTGAAATCAGAGATATGTCTACTCCACTGGCTGTCCAGCTATTGTGCGTCATCTCTACCAGAACGCGAGGGTTGAGACAGACTGGCCCTCCAATTCTGAGAGGGAGCATCCCAGCTGCAAGCCGGGTTTTGTAGTTCAATCACTTCCCACAATTATCGATTCCTCTCAAAGAGAAAGAATCAGCTTTGGTTAACTGAGTAGTTCAGCTCCAGCCTCAGCACCACTACCAGGCTGTTGATCTTGCAATGCTACCATTAGAGATACTTGTTTGTTGGCGCCGCTACTAATTGGAACGTTTTAAAGCCTGAACTGTAAGCCTGGCCCCCTTGATCAGTCTGTAGCCAGCAGGCTGGCTAATTATAGTTCGCTTTATGTTCTATGCTTTAGACTCAGCCTAGGGCAAGGTAGACATCAGCTCTACAGCTCCTGGAAGCCCCTCACCCTGTTACAGTAGAGCCCCATTAAGAAAAGTTGGGCAGACAGAGCCACCCCCTCAGGGTACATCACTGAAGGGGAGACGGGAGCAGGAGCGAAGAAACACCTGGCTGAACTTTCTTGGCAAGGCAGTGGGAACAGAATGTTCCAGAAACATAAAAAAAAAGTCTAGAAGTGAGAAGATGGGAAGGGTCTTGGAGTCCTTATAAAGTTTCCACCCCTTTTGGTGTGTATGCGTGTGTGTGTGTGTGTGTGTGTGTGTGTGTGTGTGTGTGTGTGTGTTGAGGCAGGGTCTCATTCTATAACCCAGGCTGGGTCTGGCACTCACAGGCTCCTATGTCAGCTTCTGAGTGCCAGGACTTACAGGTCACCATGCCTGGCATGAATGTTGACTGGATTTTTAGTGGACAGTAGGCAATGGAGGGTCAACCTCTCCACTGTGTCTTTGGTAAGCTGACTGTAAATGCCTGTTCATTGCCCTGGTATGTGTGAACAGTTTGCACCTTTCCCCAGAGCTGTACTGGAACCTTCTACACCAGTCTTACTCCTTACCACAGGGGTGGCAGGACATAAAACAGACTTCAGGCTCTAAGCTACACTTCAAGAACCTAATGAAAGAGATACAGTCCACACAGGTACTCTCCCTGTAGAGTCCCATTAAGACTCTACTCTACTCTCTCTGTAGAGTACGTAGTCTAGGCTGCCCTTGAACTCTCCTGAGGCTGAGATCACAGGTGTGCTTGACCACATCGGGCTTTCTCCTCCTCCTCTCTCGTCAGTGTGAGCCCTCAAGGCGTGCCAGACAAGCCTCTACCTAGCTGCACAGGATGCTTAAGTGTGTGGAGTCTGGAGCCCGGATCCACTTCAGAGCCTTGGCACTTGCTCCCCTGTGAGAACTTGAGCAGGCTGCTTAGCTTTCCTGCTTTCATTTCCTCATATGTAAAATGGAGCCAACAAGAGCATCTCATGGGGTTTTTGGAGATGGAAGGTCGCTCCAGGCCTGGCAGCTCATGACTTAGAAGAGTGCCTGACACATGGTAAGTTGTCATTGTCGTGGAGATAACACCAGTTATTTTTAAGAAGACTGGAATCACAGGAGTTGCCTTCTGGCAGATAAATAGGCAAAAGCATAAAGCACTAAATACAGGCACGCCATAGTGAGTTTAGAAAGACTTCCACTGACACTGATAAAAACACCAGAGTAAGTCGTCTCTGGAATGGGATTTAATACTTCCTGATTTGTAGATTTGGATATTAATCTGCCCAGAAGCATCAATTAGATGAACACTTAATTTAGATCAGATTATTAAAGTAATAACTTCATAACAGAGAATTTGAAGAAAAAAAAACAGAAACCAAGTTGCTCATTCCTCTGCCATTAAAACTAATTACCACTGGGGCCAGAGAGATAGCTCAGCAGATAAGAGCACTGGTTGCTCTTCCAGAGGATCTTGGTTCAATTCCCAGCACCCACAGGGTTGGCTCTGTCTGTAACTCCAATCCCAGGGGATCTGACACCTTCACACAGATATACATGCAGGCAAAACACGAATATACATAAACTAAAAAAATAAAAGGTGTCTTCTAACCTCTATATTCATGCTGTGGCATGCCCTACACACACACACGCACACACACACACACACACAGACACACACAATGTACACACACTAATAATAAAAATAAATGCATATTTAAAAATAGTTATTACTAACATTTTGCTATACAATCTCGCATGTACTGTGCCACTTTCCTGTATACTTTCCCCAGTGCGTACACACACGTGTGTGTGTGTGTGAATATGTGCTTATTTTTTCAAAATCAAGAACATTCAAGAAATTCATATATACTAACTTCCATAGCTGCCACACAAAGTCCCTCAAACTAGGTCACTTAGAACGAGAATGTATTCTCCCCCAGTGCTGGAGCTAAAAGCCTGGAAATGAGATCCAAACAAGACCTGGAGGTCCTGAGGGCGGGGCCCTTTCCTGCCTCTTGGCTTCTTCACCTGGCCTTTCCCTGTGTGTCTCTATTATGTGTCCAGAGGACCTGTGAGGCTGTCGGTCATCTGATGTCATCCCCCCTCCTGGTGCAGCATGCTCTCTTCTTAGCCGGCTCATCTGCATGTGCTCCAGATAAATCCGGTTATCCAGGAGCTCACTCAGCCGACAGTGCAGCATGTAGTGAGATATCCGACTTCGGCCACGTAACAAGCTGTACATCTTTCCATCTCACATCTGACTTCGGCCATGTATCAAGCTATGCATACGTCTTTCCATCCCCACAGTAGCCCAGAGGGCGGTACTGGAATCCCCTCTTCGGTGTGGCCTCTAGCCCAGGCAGTTTAGCCCAGCTGCCTGCCACACCTCACTCTCTTGAGCACCCATTTATTGACTCGGGTAGATGAGACACCCTGGGATGAAATTTGGTGCTTCTGTGTTATCCAAGACCCCTGAGAGAAAACTGGTGTTTCTAGGGTCATAGAACCTGTAGCTTGAACTCCACCAATGCACAGTGTTACAGGTAGCCTGAGAGTCAGTTGCCATGGTAACCATAGTCCTTATAAGGTCACTCTCCCCAAACTGCTGCCCTTGAATAGATTCGTGTCTCCTTGTTCATGGGCCCGTGTTTGTTTGCCCAGACTGCCCACCAGGCCATCTCTGTCCACCTACAGTGTAAACTTATTTCAAGACACCTTTGTCTGACCCTGGTGATGGACTAGCCTAGGATCCTCCCAACTGACCCCAGGAAAATGATCTAACATGGAACTTCTGGGAAGGTTGTGGTCCTCTCAGCCACTTTCCAGTCAGAACGCCTCGGGCTCCTTCTGCAGTGAGCCGTCTCACAGAGCGGCTGCTGGCAGAAGCAGTTGGAGAGCTCGCTGGTTCCACAGAGAATGCAGTCTCTTCACCTGGGCCATGGACGTCTGTCCTCTGCTACTCAGGTAAATAATCACTTTTCCCAAAAGAAGAAGAACGTGTTTGAGGGCTCCTGCAGACCCGGGGTACCTGCTGAAGGTCTCCTGTCCCCTCTACTTCAGAACTGCTGAGTCATTAGCTTACAAAGGCTACTTCCTGTTCTTGGGAACACATAACTTAGCAACTTTCCTCACATTTTGATATCTTTAGGTGATATACCACCATGAATTAACTGAAATGAAAGCCCTCACTCGTTAAATAAAAATGTTACATACCAACATGGTAGCCATTCTTTCAAGCTCAGTAGGGTTTGAAGGCCTCTTCTTCAAATAGCCCACAGTTAGTGCGAGTGCAGGAAAAAGAGCAAACACCTGAAGGAAAATGGAAGACAGGGCTTGGATGATAGCTTAGTGGGTAAAACTGGTGCCATGCAGATGAGAGTCCCCCCAACCCGGTAAAGCCCAGATGTGTAGCACCTGCATCCAAGGCCGAAGTTCCGGCAAGGAGAGGGAGAAGAGAAGCCTCAGAGTTCCCAGGCCAGCTGGCCTGCTGCGTGCAGCAACTATGAAAAAATCCTCAGAAAAGTTAGGTACCTGAGTGTGTCTTCTGATGTCTACATTCTGGCTGTGGCTCACACGTTCACACACACACACACACACACACACACACACACACACACAGAGAGAGAGAGAGAGAGAGAGAGAGAGAGAGAGAGAGAGAGAGAGAGGTGCTAGATGGTAAAACCACATCAGGCTGCCTGTATGCCAGCCTGAGAGAGGATTTTAATAAAGCAAGCCACACCCTCACGCAGTTTGTCTTTGTTTTTTTTTTCTGTTGTTTTGCTAACAGAATCAATCCACTATGTGAAATTACCACCTAAAGCAATTGCATTTTATAAAGGCAAACGATGAATCTGCTGGGTTAGAAAACCCGCAGCTGCTCACGAAACACCATTAAGTCTGTTTGCTCCACAACACGTGGGGTCCGTTGGAGAGGACAGCAGTGGGAGCTGACCAGCAGCCGGCAGACCAAGTCCTGGTAAGATGTGGCTGAGGATACTCACAGCAGCTTCTGTCTTCTTGAGAGAGTTCAGAATTTGATGCTTCTCCTTAGCTCTGTCAACAACCAAGCTGGCATGGAAAGAAAGCTAGCAGAATTACCCAGACTCCAAAAGCAAATTTCCACAACCTCCGATTTCAGTTTCCTTACTGAAGAGACCCTGCCTGCCTGAAAAATTGCTGTCCTGAATTTCAAATACTTAAATATTTTTGGCCCACCAAGGACCAAGTTTTTCACAATTTTGTCCCTGCAGCATTTTAAATCTCCACGTCTAAATGTTCTTAAGCTGGGTTCCCATAAAAGTGTGTGTGTGTGTGTGTGTGTGTGTGTGTGTGTGTGAGAGAGAGAGAGAGAGAGAGAGAGAGAGAGAGAGGGAGAGAGAGAGAGAGAGAAATATGTGTTTTCTGTGTGGTGTGTGTATGCATGTTGTGTATGTGTGTGAGATAGGTATGTGAGAGGTGTGTGCATGTGTATGATGGGTGTGTATGTGATGTGTTTGCTGTGTGTGAGAGATGTATGTGGTGTGTGTGTGTAACAAACTTCCTCAAAGCTTGGTAGCCTAAGACAGAGGCCACGTTAGACTGTTCTGTGGACCAGGACTCGGAGCTTGACTAGGGAACGCCTATGGTCTATGTCATTAGTAGAAATCAGCTGGTGACTAATGGCGCTGGAGTGACAGGTGTGGATCCCTGATGCCCCGAGAGCCAGCCCCTTTCTCTCTGGAGAGGTCTCTCTAGCAGGGTAGACTGCCTCTTGCCTGGAGGTGCTGGGCTCCAGGCCAGCCTTCCAGTAAGCAGGGGCAGGTAGAAGCTGCTGTTCTTTATTGCCCAAGCCAGGCCCCAGCGTAGAGTCACTCCCTCTGCATCCTCCTGGTCAAAACCGTCTGGGAACCCACACCTTACACCTCAGATAAAAAGCATGTAAGAGAACACGTATGTAGTTCAGTGGCGAGGAGGTCCTGGATTCAACTCCCCAACAGCAAGAACAAAAAGAAGGCATCTGTATCCTCTTTGAATTTTGTACAGTATATACCAACAGTTCTCAACCTGGGGGCTTGTGACCCCTTTGGGATTAGCCCTAAAAACATCCATGCACTTGCGTGTCTTTGGTGGTTTTATTTGGGTCCCCGCGGCTGCTCTGTGTTTACAGTGAGCCGCAGAGACTCCCAACTGCTTACTGTGCAGAGAATAAGTGACTGGGAGGTGCTTGGCCCTAAACAGGCTGCCTATCACCCCCTCAGAGGCCCATGCACATCACAGAATACATTTTCAGGACTAAAAAAATCCAAAAGCTGTACAATAGATTCAGACTCCCACTCCCTGGCCTTCTGTCTCACTCGCTTACCCCTTTCTCTGAGTAGATGCTGCTTTGTTATTTTTATAGCTTATATTAAACAAAATATGAATAGATGCACGTACGTATACGCACATGTATTTTTCCTACTTGCCCCATTCTTACACAAATGGTAGTATCTTTCTACCTTCCAACTCTAGTGAACGCATTCCTAAACTTGTTATGTAGCCCCGGTTGGCCTCAAACTCCTGGCTGTCCTCCTGTCTCAGCCTCCCAAGTCCTAGGATTACAGGCATGTGCTAGCATACTCAATGGGTGTTTGTCAGTCCCTAGTGTAGACCGGGGTGCCTCTCACGTATGTGCCGAGGGCTGAGGCGTGTTATCATCACGGAGCCAGGGGGAGGCGGGTGGGGAAGTAATGGTGTCCCAGAGAACTCTGGCATGCTGCTGAAGCCCGAGAGCTCTAATCCTCTCACTAAGGGAAAGGAAGGAATTAGTGCTCAGAGACGTGCGGAAGGGAAGTGGGTGGGCACCCGGAGGAACATTGCCTTCTTTCTAATTCTGCCCAAGAGCAGCTCTGCCTGTTTAGATGCCTTTACTACGAACTGAACTGTTGTGTAACTCTGAATCGCTCTACTGCGGTTGGCTTTACTCTTCCAACCGTAGGCTGGGATCTGCATGGAACAAGTCCAGCCAGGAAGTAAGCACGAGTCGGGAGCTGGTTAGGGTTATTGATAGCACTGTGGTTTAACACAGAACGTTTTGTTTCATGATCGAGTCTTCAAAATTCTCAAACATATCATTACACCCACACCGAGAACACAAAGAAACAGCTTCTCTTGGAGCTAAGGGTTTGAAGGAGAGACAGTGTGCAGGGAACGGAAGCAATGGGCGCACTTTCAAAGTGCTAAGTGAACCGTTTCCAGAACTCAACAGAAGATCTCAGGCGCGAGCCCGTCTCAGGTCTCTGTTCTTTCCTTTAGAAGCCACCCAGGCGTTTGCGAGTCTGTCCCAGGAGCTGTCACCCTGCCCTATGCATGTCCAGTGGCCTCACCTGTCTTCATCGGCGTCTGCACAGATTCTTCTGGGATTCGGAAACCCGCTATGCAACACCGTGTGTTTTGAACCTTTTTAAGCTTGACAAATCATGTCCTGCCTCCCAAAATTTCCTCTTAAGGCTTCTTCTGACATCTGTGGATGTTTGTGGATCACCAGTCTGTTTTCACTTCTTCTTTTCTTCCTCTTCCTCTTTGTTTGTTTGTTTTTCAAGACAGGGATTCTCTGTGTAGCCCTGTCTGCTCTGAAACTCAGGATGTAGATCAGGCTGGCCTTAGGCTCACCTGCCTCTGTCTCCCAAGTGCTGGGATTAAAGAACTGCACCACCACGCCCGGGGACTTCTTCCTTTCTTAGGTGACCTGAGTGTTCTTGCTCTCGCAGTCTTACCAAACACGGAATACTGATCTCTTCTTTCCCTGTTTGCAATAAATAACATTTCTACAACACCCGGTCAGGATCCTCCTTTATCTGTTAATGATTCTTTTGCCATCTTATTTTGAAGCAAGTTCTTGCGATGTAGCCAAGCCTGGCCTTAAACCCAGCAATCTTCCTGCCTCAGCCTCCTGAATGCTGGGATTACAGTATGAACAATCATCACACATGGTTTGTTAATAAAATTTAAAATTTAGAATCATGTTGCATTTGTAGAAAAGTC
This sequence comes from Microtus oregoni, assembly GCF_018167655.1. Taxonomy (NCBI): domain Eukaryota; kingdom Metazoa; phylum Chordata; class Mammalia; order Rodentia; family Cricetidae; genus Microtus; species Microtus oregoni. Next base: position 632,263 of record NW_024543080.1, read on the forward strand.
ACACAAATAGAACAGCAGCTTCATACCCCAATCCAGTTTCCCTACTGTTCATCCCTGATGTTAATATGGCAGGTATAATCGCAAAAGTGAGTTCAATCATTATTAATTGAAATCCACAGCTGGTTGGGTCTCCTTAGAATGCAGTCTCCTGTCTAAGATACCGCACGTGTTTGTATTTCTGGAGATTCTTCTTGACTTAAATAGTCTATGATTGACTTTTTATATTAGAACCATCTGGCCATTGCCAGAAGCTTCATAATAACACAAAAAATATGATATTCATTATTACTTTAGCATGAATATATGTAAAATGATTATTGGTTTGAAAGCACATAATACGTATTGTTTACTCCCTTTGACGTAGGTGTTATTATTTAAGCAACACAACAATAGGCGTCAACTGTGCCAGTCAGTAGTAATTAATAGTAGGACTAATTAAGCCAATAATATATTTAAAAATCTCAATGTTTTCCAAATGCACTCTTTTTTTTTGCAACAGTATTTCTTTCTGCTTCTGTTTTGAGTTTCCTTTGTACATATTCTCCTATTCTAATGGAAGAACTGGCAGCTGAGTGGCAGAAAGCTAAACTGTAGGAAGTCCATGGAGAATATTTTAAGGAGCATGCTGGCCACCTGTGGGGAACACGGATCAATAATTCAGACAGCTTCTGAGGAGGACCACTTGGGGAAACTAGAAAACAGTATTTAGGTTTTTTTTTTCCTTAGAAAGGAACTTTAAAGGTGTTTATAGAAACAGTATCCAGTGTACACACTTTTGTATACTATTGCAAATGTCCTCAGAGCAACCTCATTAGGCATCTTCCTACCCACAAGCCAACCTGACTTCAGACAGTTGTTGAAGGCACCGTGGTTCCTTCAGCCCTGACGGTAGAACCCTGAGCCTTCAATTATTGCCCCCCGGGAAAAGGGCTCACTGCTCCCAAACCCCATGGCAAGAGTAACTTTTTTCTCTTGGGCAAGGAGGCCTTTCTGGAAACTTCTGGACCTTAGATTGAGACTGTCTTTGGGAGCTTCACCCCTCCCTCTGCTGCCTAGAACTGTGGAAACCCTCTTAGAACTGTAGGGAACTAGGCAAGAAGAGCGCCAGCAAGCAGGAATGGCGGAGAAAGTGGAAGAGTATGGTAAAGGCTCAGTCAGCCAAGCCTAGGCCCTACCATAGGCATCCACGCTATGGGAAGTAATGACCCGTGTTATTTTAAGTAGCTCATTATTGATTGCCAGAGTTTTCTGTTCTTCACAGCAGAAGGCAACCTGAATCACAGGCCTAGCTATGCGAGATTAGGTTCAGTCCTTTGGCTTCCGCTGGCACCCGTGTGAGCTTAAGTGTTGGTCTTCCCAAGGCTCCAGGTGTGGTCCTCAGCCACCTGAATGCTGAAGTCACTTGACAGCATTAAGAACGTCATCCTGGTCTTCACCCTGTACTTCTGGCACAGCTGGCCTATGGGGGCTCTGCAGCGTAAGATTTTTTTTTTTTTTTTTTTGAAAAGCAACTAGGCAATTTAAACCTGAGACCCGTTGATCTCTAAGCCCCAAAGGACGTGGAAGGTACATTTGGGGACACTACTGTGGTGTCTTGCTGTCACCCCACCTGCTGTTCTTAGGCTTCCTCGAAACTTGCATTCTTGTTTACCTACAAAATGCCAGCTTGTAACTGATTGAAAACCCTTTATTCTAAAGATGTCCTTATTTAGGTGACTAGAGGGCTCCCAGGGCACACATTAGGATCTTCACGCCATCACTCCCCAGACTCAGGATGGCGTGTACCCAGGATCTGTTCAGATTGCCAAGGTTTTCCATAAGTGCTGGGATCTCAACCGTGGAGGCTTGATTTGAGAGCAGCTGCTGGTTTGGATGAGCCTCAGCTGTCTCGTAGAAAGCCGTCTTTCTCAGCTACTGGTGTCCTGACTATTTACTGGAGTGTTTGTATTCCCGCCTAAAGGAAAGGGGGTGTTCTAAAAGACTCCCCTGGTTTGTCACCCCTGGAGTCCCGGCAACCCATCCTGCTGCTGCCCTCAGAACTAGGAGACAAAGCCCTCTGCAGAGCTGAAGGAGGGAATGATTGACATCGCTGGAGTGACGCTCAAACCTCTGAAGGGCATCAAACGCAGGAAAGTGCAGGGTCTAGAAAGCAGCACCCGAGGGAGAGACACCCCACTGCCTTGCCACAAGGCGATTCAAGTTATGGCAGCTTCTGTGGGCTTAATACGGTGCCATGCAAGCAGCCAAAGTGTGGGCAGTGGATGGAAGCTGAGCCACCTACTAGACAGGCCAAGATCAGAGAGATGGGTGCATCTTTGGGTGACTATAAGGTCTTGGGGTACTGCTAATTGGCCTCCAGGAAGCTGTGATGAAGAGGCCTAAATAAAATGGAAATATCAGTGTTTCCCTCATTCACTCGCTCTCTTTGGAGTTTAGATGTTTAGACATCAGATGCTAGAAAGATTATTCTTTTAGAGGGCAAAATTAAAGGCTCTTAGAATTATCTAGAAACCTTGATCAGTCATTAAAGGCACTTAAGTGGGAGGCCACAGGATGGCTCAGTGGTTATGAGCATTGATTGCTCTTCCACAAGACGGGCACCCATTTGGTGCCTCACCGCTGTCTGTATCGCCAGCCCCAGAGGATCCGCTCCCTGCCCTGTCATTCTCCAGCACCGTATGCACACAGTACACAGACACACCCACAGGCAGAGCATCCATACAGAGACTTAAATGTCAGAGAGCTTAGGAGTTCACATTGGGACTGGAAACTGGAGGCTCAAGTTTCTGGCTCTTATCCAGAGATAAGAGCTTTCCTGTCTCTCTAGGAAAAAAAAATCGGAAGCAACTAGGGGTTGTGTCCATCAGGCTAAAGTCAGGTGGCTTAACGCTATCTCCACGGTTAGAGTCTCATAATTCTGATATTAGGCCAGGGATGGGTAGGTGCTATCTCGAGCTGCTTCGTGTAGCATCTGCTGGGACACTTGACTTTCAAGCTGACTAGGGGTCAGGGTCTTGATTCTTTTCCATGATAAAAAATGGCCGCTTAGGCTCCATCACAGCATGGATGTGCTTTATAGCCAGGGCCCAGGAGAGGCCCGCAACAATCGAGGCTTTATAGCCCAGGCCTGGGAGAGGCACACAATCGAGGCTTGAACATCATGTTCACTGTCTTCATATCTGTCTCAGGCCACATGCAGAGAGGCAGGAAAACCTGGCCTTTCGTGGAGAACGTGCACTCTCTTCACTGTACCACATGGATCATGGGAGAGGTTAAAAGTAAAACGTCAACGTCAAACCAGGCATGGTGAAAGCCTTTATTCCCAGCACCCAGAAGCAGAAACAAGTAAAATCTCTGAATCCAAGGTCAGCCTGATCTACAGAGCAAGTTCCAGGATAGCCAGGGCTACACAGAGAAACCCAGTCTTGAAAAAAACAAAACAAAAAAGTAGAATATCATGACAGATGACCACTTCAAGGCTGTTAACAAGACGGTGTCTGTCCTTGCAGGGAGGAAGGAGAAATGAACTTGGGGATTTTGTTCCTGGCAATCCATTGATGAAGAACATTTCATTATCATCACTACCACAGGTCACTGTCCACCTTCTCCTACTGAGTCTGCACAGCCAGGACAACAACAAAAGCGCACACATAGGTACGTATACACCTACATATGTGCAAATAAGAAAAGCAAATTAAAAGATTGATGTGATAATTTTAACCTGGAGAGAGCAGGCCTTTCATTACGTCTGAAATAGTATAATGGAACTTAAATTAATACAAACGCATGCAAACATGTTGTTGACATGCATCATTTTGTGGATACAAGCTTGAGTCACCCTCTTATATGCGATCAGCTTCTTATCTTGTATGGCTGTTGGGTCACTGGGTTTAACCCCCTCAGGGAAAGATGGAGTGGGGAAAGGCTCCATTTTCTTCCTGGGAGGAGGGTGTACTCATACGATTCTGTTTCTCAGACTCCCTCAGCCCAGGGTGTAGACTGTGGTCTAGAAGGCCAAAGAAAGAGAGCATAAAATTCCTCAACAGCGGATATGCAGGCATGTGGCGATCTTTTCAGAGGCAGCCAAGAGCAGCACTGCCAGCCACAGTGGCCCCAGAAACCCACGAAGACAGATGTGTTTCTTCGTCACCATTCTCCTTAATTTCTTGTTCCTGTTTCTCTTCAAGCATGGTAGATTTTGATTTCCCAGACCCTTCTAACAATTGCTCAAGGAGAAGCAAGGTTGAGCTCTATTGGTTGAAGCACAGATGGATAAGGGAGCTGTCTCGTCCAGAGTGGATGGTAGTGAGCAGTCACAGCACATGCAGGACAGCGAACTGCACACACACACACACACACACACACACGTATGTGCTAAGTTTGTGGGTATGTGAAGGATGACGCAACCACTTCCTGCTGAAAGCCTAGCAAAGACAGAGTAGAAAGGTGAGGTTGGCTAGACAGCTGAAAGGAAAACAGAGGGAACTAGATCCTGACTGGACAGTTAGTTATCTGACAGCGCAGGCCTCCAATTTACCTGATGCATGAAGGCCACGGCCACGCACTCTAACGATGTTGGATGTTGGATGTGTCTTAATCCGTTTCTGCTGCTGTAGCAGAATGCCTGAGGCTGGGTAAAGGACAGATGTTTATATGGCTCACAGCTCAGAAGCAGTAGTCCAAGAGCATGGTGCCAGCCTCCAGTGGGGCCTTCCTGCTATGGGGTTACAGGGTAAGGACATCACAGACAAAGCCTTCCTGCTGCATTGCCACTGGTGGAGAACGTCACAGGGTTAGAGAGAGGAGCATACAAGTTACCACACGGGTCTCAGTCTCCTGACATCTAATCCTATTTCCCAAAGGCCTGACGTCTAGTTTTCCAGCACATGAAGTCTGGAGGACCGTCCCAAGCCATGCGCTAGAACACAGACTTTGGACTTGATTTGGTGGGTCCAATGGAATAAAAGATGCTGGCATTCAGGGAGAACCATTTGGCAAGGGATGCATGCAAGGATGTAAATCTGGTGAAAGCAGTTAGGGCCCTGATGAAAGCCTCGGTAATACAGAAGCATGCTGATGATAACACGGAAGCATGCTGTTGATAACACGGAAGCATGCTGATGATAACATGGAAGCATGCTGTTGATAACACGGAAGCATGCTGATGATAACATGGAAGCATGCTGTTGATAACACGGAAGCATGCTGTTGATGACACGGAAGCATGCTGTTGATAACGCGGAAGCATGCTGATGATGACACGGAAGCATGCTGTTGATAACACGGAAGCATGCTGTTGATAACACGGAAGCATGCTGTTGATAACATGGAAGCATGCTGATGATAACATGGAAGCATGCTGTTGATAACACGGAAGCATGCTGATGATAACATGGAAGCATGCTGTTGATAACGCGGAAGCATGCTGATGATGATAACACGGAAGCATGCTGTTGATAACACGGAAGCATGCTGTTGATAACGCGGAAGCATGCTGATGATAACACGGAAGCATGCTGATGATAACATGGAAACATGCTGTTGATAACACGGAAGCATGCTGTTGATAACGCGGAAGCATGCTGTTGATAACGCGGAAGCAAGCTGATGGGGGTAGAAAGGTAGATATAGGAAGAACCAATGTTCAAAAAGGAAATAATTTGTAAACTGACAGCTCCCTGGTTTAAAACACCCACAGAGCTGACTTTCAGCAGACATCTACACAGTCTCTGTGTTTATAAATACACTGTATTTACATGCAGTGGAAAGAAAGACTGTAACACAAGCTTCTGTAAAGTAATTCTCAACTATTTGACAGGAGAACTTGCTCTATACATTAGGGAAAAACAGGGTAAACAGTCAGAAAATACACGAATGCATGTGTGTGTAAGCATGTGTGCTTGTATACGCATATGTGTATGTCTGTGTGCATATATATGTATGGCATGCATCTGTATATGTGCAAGTATGAGTATGTGTGGGCATGTATGCACATATTTTTCATTCAGCAAAAATCTTAAACTTCAAAGGATTTGTCAGATCCCTCTGAGGAATCAGACTGCTTTCTGGGACTGTTTTTGCTGCAGTTGGAACTGGTGATGGATACAGGGACATTGTTTCTCTGGTTGTGTCTGTGGAAAATAATCCTGGTGGTTCCCAGCACAGTGACATCTTGGAGACTCCTTCAGAACAAGCAAAAGCAGCCATGGGATTTGCAGCTTTCCTTCCATAAACCAGTCAGCTTCTTTGAAATTTAATTTGAAACTTGAACCTCTTCACCATCACCCACAAAACTCAACCCCAGACTATCTGCTTGGTATATGCCGTCAGAGTTAGTGCCTGGCTCTCCTGTGAAGAGATAGGCTGGTCATTGTCTGTTTCCCAGGCTCCCTTCTCTCCCTTTGCTAAACAAGCAGGCTCCTGAGTCCTGCACCACCACACTGGGCCAGATCCAAGACTGCCCTACACGGTTTTCTTCCTCGGGAGTTTGGAGTTAGAACTCTGTTTAGTGTTGGGTCTGAAGATTGTTGGGGTTAGTACGCAGCAAGAGTCCAGACGAAGGACAGACGGACGGACAGACGAAGGACAGACGGACGGACAGACGAAGGACAGACGGATGGAGGGTGCATTCACCCAGAAGGGAGAGAGGCACCCGGAGGAGGAGGGGGAGACTCCTGGCTTAACTTCTCCTTCCAGCTCCTGGATCTGATGAAGCCAGGTGTACCGCCTTCCTTGGGGTCTCCCCTGCAGCCTGTAACACCCCTGCCCGTCTCTAATCAACATTCCATGGTATTAAATCCATGTGCTGTCTTTTTTTAAACTTTTTTTTCCGATTAATTATGCAAGCACACGTCACTCACACAAGCACACAGACAGCACAGTACAGCACAAGTACAGAGACAGACAGACAGACACATTCACACACAGTACTCACTTACCTGGGACTCGAACAGGCGACCTCGGACTCCGCGGGCGGCGCTCCATACCATTGAGCCAGCGCTCAGATCGTTTCCATGTGCTGTCTTAACACTAATCATATCACACCATAACTGTTACTTCCTGGGCGGCTCTGAGCTTCCTGGAGGGTTAGAAGTTGGCCTGCTTGTCTTTTGAATCAAGGGACTGGCATACAGAAGACACTCAAATTATTTAGAAAGTATTTTTTGAGTTAGGATTCAACCTTCCACATCCTGTATCGATCCTGGCTTGGTATCACTCTGTTTTCGCATTAAGCTTTGACAACATATACATCAAACACAAGCTATTGCCTCTGACCCTTCAGAGCCTCTGAGTGCTGTAACAGGAACTGGTAAATGCCCAACTCCTGGGGTAGAAGGAGCCATGGGAGGTCATTGATGTCTGGAACCATGACATCATTTGTCATGGAGCATTCACCAACTGCTTTTATTTTAAAAAATCTAACTTCACATGCATGAAATGTGTAGCAATACTCGTTGAGATATTAAACAAGAAAAAATTCATCCAAATGTCATCCCTACAATAGAGCCTGTGTCCAAAGCGCCTCCCCCCCCCCCCCCGCTAGCCCCTGATCATATGTATCTATACCATTTATAGGGCGGGAGTGATCCTTCTGATAAAAATGTATTTCCTGTAATAATTATAGTTTGAGTATTTTTTTCTGTTGCTGTCTAGACTTCCTAAGTTTTAATAATAGCTAGTGGTATCTTAATTAATTAAATATACATTAAATTCTTAAATTTTCCTACTGATATTCAGATTGCTTCGCTTCCTCGCTCTGTCCTGCTCACTCCCCCCACTTCTCTCTCCTCCATTTCCTCTCTCAGTCTCTTCCTCCTTTCCATCTGTTGTTGATATGGTTTCTTTGGAAAATATCACATAATTTCTTCTCTTCTTTTAGTTTGATTCTTGTAGAATATCTCTGCCCAGATCCCTGTGGCTGGCATAAGGCTCAACCTTTGCTCAACAATGGACGTTTACTGAGAATCTAGTACTCTGGCTGCTAACTGATACAGCCACAATGGTGCAGTGTCCTGCCTCTCAAAGTGTTCCCTTCCTGTCTCCTTCCTGCTGGCATGCCAGAGGGTGCCATGCAGGTACAGGGGGAGGCTGTCGTCAAAAGTCTTACTCAGCTGTGGTCCCTGCATGTGACCCTACTGACTGGGCAGGGAAGTGTCCCTGGTGCAATAGTGGCAACTCTGTTATGGGGGACCTAACTCTTCTCTAGTCGGAGCTGAGGCCTGCACCACAGGATGGAGTCCATGTCTGGCACTGCAAACCTGGTCAAAAGCTCATGTCTGGGTAGGGTGGTGGTAAGATAACCTGCTGCTGCCGTTCTGCTAAAAGGGTAGAATGTGCCCATCCCACTGTCATCGGAATGATTATATTTATATCCATAGATCAGCGCTACTGTTAGCTTTGGTCAGAGACACTATTCTTTGGCAGTGGACAGTAGTAACAGCAGAAACTCATAACTCATCAAAGTAATGGAAATAAGAGACGACTGAGTGCTTGGCCATGAATGGGAGCCCCATCCAAGGCTCAGAGACTGTCCTGGAAAGTGGACCAGAAAAAAAAAAAAAATACAAGAGCCAGAAGGAGTGGAGTGACAAGGCAGAACACTTGTCAGAACAAGACACGACTGCCACCCTCTGGATCTCACAGCAGCTGGCAAGACTAATAAAAGATCCGTACAAGACTGGGCCTGTCAGCATCCAGCCACAGCAGGGGTGCGTGTCCATGAGGCTCCAAGGAGGAACCATAGGCTGATAATGGTAGATAGTGGAGCGAGCTCACGAGGGTCCACCCCACCCTGAGTGTCATCAGGCAGTTAATGGTTGCTGCAGGAAGTGACAGACATTTTCTCCAGCGCTAAAAGCCCCATGCTGCTCTAAATGACCCCTCACCCATGACTCTGTAGGCAACCTGGTGAAATGGACTGGGCCATCCAAAGTAATTAAATAACAGATAAATAGATACATGGAAGTAGGAGAATTAGGAGGAGGAAGGAGACTAGAGGAAGCAAGACACAAACAGTAGAGGGTCATGGGTACACATGACAAGGATGCGTTATATGTATGTATGAAAATGCCATCACAAAACATGGATAATCCATGCACACTAATAAAAATCAAGTGTTAAAAAGAGTTCTCTTCCAAGCAATAGACAGATAATAGCAGACAAATTAGAATAAGCCGTGTCAAAGTGTTACCTCAAAGGGAAGAACAATGCGCAGTGAAGCCAGACTCCCTTGTCTTGGAGCTGGCTTTTTAGGCTCTATTTCCTAGTGAAGGATGTCATGTTCTTTGCCCACAGCAATGCATGGGCATTCCGACTTCCTCGTGGGCTCTCTGCCCCCAGTGCTATTACCAAAGGCATTCAAAGGCAGGAGCGTGAGACTCAATAATATTAGTAACAACGACAACTTGTTTTCTGAATTTTGTCATAGAGTAGAACGCAACCCTCTCAGTGAACATGTGAGGCCATTACTTTTATTGCCCTCCCCACTTCTCACAACTGAGACTCAGAGATGTAAGAATAACTTGCCAGGCTCACACAAGTCACAGAATTGACCGAGGGAGAGCTGGCTCACACTTGTAACCCCCATCCTTGGGAGGCTACTGCAGGAGGATCATGAGTTCAAGGGCTGTCTGTACTACCCAGAACTTCTGGAGGCAGCTAGGAACTCACCCAGTTTAGCTGCATAAATGCCATCTCTCCTAGGTCACTACATGCCAATAGGATAATCCTTAGTGAACCAAACTCCCCTCTCCGGGGCAAGGGGTGCAGCTGGGTTCTGTGGTCTTTGCTCCGATGGGGCCATGGGAGAGCATTGCTTCAGACCGCGTCTCAAGTCTCTTCCTGTTTGTCACCCATCACGGTCAGGCTTAACCCTCTCTGTGTTCTCAGACAGCATTGGGCTGATGACTCAAGCCTCTTCTGGTAAGGACGCTCTTCTGGGGGTGCACGTGGGAAGAAATGCATTCTTTAGTCTTTATTATTCATCGAAATGATCTTCCTAGAAGGTAGGTTTTGTCCTCCTTGGATATTCTGATCACAAGTCACAACAGAAGATGTGGTACTGCACACCTAAATGTGTTGGCGGCCATGACCTCTGTCTATTCCATCGCGGGGTGTGCTCACACGTTTCCTTTGTGAGGAATTATTAGCGATGAACTTGAACCCAAATACAGAGACGTTGTCTTTGGCTGGGTTCCCAAGAAGCAGCCCCTGAATAGGTGTCATGAGCAAGTGTTTTCCTGAGGAAATGCTCCTGGGGAAGCCAGGGAAGCCACACAAGGAAAGGGGGGCTCTACAGGAGGGTACGTGAAACTTCTATTCCTGCCTGACCCCTGGGGAGCGCAGGAGTGTTAATTATATACCAGAATTGACCTTGGCAAGTCAGGGAGCTGAACCTTGGTACTTTCCTGCCAGGCAGGCACTGGCTCTGAGGATCAACTACCCCCCTCCCCTCCGCCCGCACCCCTCACATCTGGCTCTCTAGACTTGAATAAACTGAGCAGCTGCTGGGAAGTCCTCTGGAGAGGATTATAGGTGTGGACTGCTAGAGAAGAAGTAGGCAGAAGTGGGCTGGGCATACAGAACGCACGGAGGCGTCCTGCTCGTATTGGCAGGCAAACCACAGCCCACTGGTTAAAAGCACCGTCAGTGGAAGCTGATCTGAATTTACATCCCAGCTCGGATATCCCAGATACACCACCTGACAGTCTAAGACTTGGTTTCCTTAATCAGATGAGAATAAAAGCTTTTAAGTGAGGGGGGAGACTTGAGATCAGTAGTTGGAAGGAGTATTTTGATGACAGTCATAAGCAGGTTTTCAATCTCTGTTAGTTAGCTCTCACTTCTAATTCAACACAAAGGTAAACTGTGAAATGTTCGCAGCCCAGTAGGACCACATGCCTTTATTCTGAAAAGTCTTACCACCTTTCCCTCTCTCTTTGTCTTTTTGTTTTCTGGGGTCAGAGTTTCTCTGTGTAGCCCTGGCTGCCCTGGAACTCGCTCTGTAGACCAGGCTGGCCTCGAACTCACAGAGATCCACCTGCCTCTGCCTCCTGAGTGCTGGGATTAAAGGTGTGTGCTACCACCTCCTCGATACTTTTTTTTAAGTTCTGTTGATGCTACTGTAGCTGCAGATAATTTTTTAAAGTCCACACTTGTTGTAAGACCTGACAAGCTTTGCAGGAAGTCATGTAATCTTCATCTCTCGCTCTGTTTCGAAGCCTTATCTTAGAGGCAGCCATAGGCCCAACACTCAGCCAGCAGCTTCTCTGAAGTTCTTGCTCACCAGTGTTTTCTATTTTTATCTTTTTAGGATGGAGATCTTTAACAGATTTTTTTTTTTAAGGAAGAGAACATAATGAGCCCCTGGAGAGTCATATATAAAAAAAATCCGAGTTTCAACAATTCTTGGTTCTCAGCCAGCCTTCTTTCATCTGTACCCCAGGCCTACCACCCTCCTGTTATCCGAAGCAAACATTGGATACTGTTACCATTCCATCCATGAATATTTCACCATGTACTTCCAAAAGATAAGAATACTTCTGAGTTTAATTTTAAAATTAGCATATGCTAAGACTGCTCTTGTCTTTTCTAATGCGTTGAGTTCATGTCTGTGAATTTTCACACTTGTGTAGATTTGTGCAAGCGTCCTTATGATCTCAGTGTAGATTTGTGCAAGCGTCCTTATGACCTCAGTGTAGATTTGTGCAAGCGTCCTTATGACCTCAGTGTAGATTTGTGCAAGCGTCCTTATGACCTCAGTGTAGATTTGTGCAAGCGTCCTTATGACCTCAGTGTAGATTTGTGCAAGCGTCCTTATGACCTCAGTGTAGATTTGTGCAAGCGTCCTTATGACCTCAGTGTAGATTTGTGCAAGCGTCCTTATGATCTCAGCGCAGAACAGTCACGTCACCCCACAGGAGGCTTCACTCACGGCAACAATGCCATCCGTCATCAGACCTTTTCAAAGAGCAGCAACCAGTAAGTCTTCAAGGACAAATGTGACTCTGTCTTTATAACCATGAGTGGCCCCAGCATGTCACAGTCTAATCCACACTGTCCCTCTTACGAAGGAAAGGCTCCTGTCTGGGCACTCAAGAGTGTCCTACACAGAATGTGTTCTAAGCCATCTCTACCCTTGGTTCTGTAAGAGATCCGCATGAACACAGCACACCTCTGTCTCCCCAGTGCTGGGGACACAGCTCAGGTGTTTATCCACGCTAGGCCAGCTGCCTACCACAACAGTGTTTTGTTTGGTTTCACTTTGGGGAGAATTGCCTCTTGCTGTTACACAGGCTGGTCTTGAACTTGAGACCCTTCCTAATTCAGCCTTCCTAGTCGATGGGATCATAGGCCTGTGGCACTGTACCCAGCCAAAATGAAGCTTCCCATAATTTGTTTAATCTCTTCTGCATATAATCGCTTTCCTGTCTAATGCAGCTCTCTTGCTAGACGTTTTCTGATGCTCTGAGTTTTCATATAGTACAATAGCCATGCTAACACGACTTTAAACATTTAGGGGGTGAGGTGTTGTAAGATGGCTTTGTTTTTTTTTTTTTTTAATGATGTAGGGTTTTTATCTCAACTCAATACTGGTTTTATTTCTTATAACATTAGTGCTGAAGGGGAGGTTAAGTCTTTAGCCAAACCAAGGGTGATGGTATATGCCTGTGATCTCAACATTTTGGAGGCTGAGGCAAAAGGAGCTTGAGTTCAAGACCAGTCTTGGCTACATAGTGATATCCTGTCCAGAAGAAGAGGAAGGAGACGAGAAGGAAGGAGAAGAAGAAGAAGAAGAAGAAGAAGAAGAAGAAGAGGAGGAGGAAGGTGAAGAAGGAGAAGAGGAGAATCAGGCAAAGGAGGAGAGGAGGCATGAAGGAGGGGATGGAGGAGGATGAGTTACTCACTGGGCTCCCCTTACTTCACAGATGAGAAAGTTATTAGTTTTACAAAGGACACGAGCTTTCCTATCAATTGGCAGTGAGCTTTTGTCCTCAGGGTCTCAGGAAAGCTAATTCGCCTCTGTGTCCACAGACAGCCTTCTCTAGATGCTCCATGAAGCACTTCCTTTTGGTAGCTTGGTGTGTTCCTACCTGGTCCTCACAGCCCATGGATATGTCTGCAACAAGGAAACCACCTTCCAGCAACAGCAGGAATGAAGGAAGGGGCTCATCTAAAGTCAGCTGAGGGTGGATATTTAGCGATCTCTTATAACAACATGTCTGGGAGCAGTGCGGTTTGGTCCAGCCATTCTGCAGTTTTTCCATCTTCCCCCTGAAACCAGTCTCCAGTCCTGAAGACCATCCAGACCTCACCCACTGCCACCCTCCCACCCCTCTGCGCTCCCCTCATACAGCTCTGAAACAGACTCCCAGAAAAGACAGAAAGGTGGCCCCAGTGTGCTCTTTAGTGGCTCATCCGAGTGCAAGCCACCACCGCTGGCTTCTTGTTGCTCACAGAACAGAACGAAGCCATGCCCCTGTCCCCACCCAGCGCAGGAAGGTCTGAGGACATCAACAGAGAGCAACAAGAGTGCTGGGGAGCGGTCCAGACTTTGAGTGCTGAAGCTGGCCACATTGCCTCCTGAACCAAAGCCAGGTTTGTTGGCAAGAGAAAAAGAGTGGAGAATTGCAGAGATGGGTCTTGAGTGGGCAGCTGAGAGCATCTCCCATGCCAGGAGACTCAGAACGCGCCAACTGTTATGAGATGTTCAGCGTTTTCATGGCATGGTGGCTACAAACACGGGTGCTGGAGAGAGCCAGGTAAGGTGCGATGCCAGCTCCACTCCTACAGCTGAACTATCACCCTAAATTCATATGATAAAGCCCAATCCCAGTAGCTCAGAATGTAGCTGTTCAGAGACGGGGGCCCATAAAGAGGTGACTGAGTTAAAATAAGGCTACTAGGGTTGACCCTCATGAAACCTGAGCGTTCTCATGAGACCATCAGGACAGGGGCCCATGAGCACAGAGAAATGACTGTGCAAACAGACAGGAAGAGATGAGCCAGCTGCCCACCAACAAGGGAGGCCCTAATTGAAGTTGTTACTGTTGTCACCCTAAATTGAAGCCTCCAAACTCTAGTGCTGTGGGAAGATTGAGTCTTTGTTTAAGGCATTGTAAAGGCCCTAGAATCCTAACACAACCACTTACTTAGCCCAATCTTTGCCCTTAGACTTGACTAACTATTCTGTGCCCCTGTTTTCTTCTCAATGAAAGGGGCTAAAACTGGGTGGTGGTGGCGCACACCTTCAATCCCAGGATTCAGGAGCAACACTCAGGAGGCAGAGACAGGCAGATCTCTGTGAGTTCGAGACCAGTCTGGAAAAGGGATAGCTACATTGCCTGTTCAGCAGGGATACGTAAGAACTAAGTGAGTTATCAGTACAAAGAACTGAGCACACAGCACAGTAAGCTCTATGTGGGGGGTTGTTTAGTGTATGTGTGTAGTTGCATGTAAATGTGTAATTTTGGCATATCTATTGTTCATTGTCACCCTTTCATTAATCAACAATGATATGAGCCAAATAATCTGATATGAGCCAAACAGTGGATTAGATGTGGATAAAACCCTGCACAAGCCAGATTGGTGTCTTATGATCTTACTGAGCTTGCATTCTGGTGGGAGAAAACAGCAATAACTAAGTAAAAGGAAATGTATAACAGCTGTAATTCCTGCTTGTGCTGAATACTGTGAAGGAGATACACAGGGATGAGAGAAAACAGAAGGCAAAGGAAGTCTGCCCAGGGAAAAGCCCAGGGCAGAATTCCCCAGACAGTGAGAACAGCTGGTGAAAAGGGGAGGAAAGAGTTTGGCCTGAGTTGGGCTGGAGCTGAAGGCCAAGGCTGCTGGAACACGGTCAGCGATGGGGCTGCAGCCTGGATAAGACTGAAGACCTGTCTAGGCTCCAGACCACACAGCAGCGCAGAGGAAGGGGGAGGTGTTGGAGTTGTGTCTCAGCAGAGAGAAGAGCCATTTAAGAAAAGTGTGTCTGTTTGATCTGCTTGTTTTTTAACCACCTGGCTGCTGAGTGGGGAATGCATTGTAGAGGGGGGAGAATAAACACAAGGAGACAAGCTATAAATAATCACAGGTTGAAGAAAGGGATGGTAAAAAGAAGAGAGATTCGGGGGGAGGGCCGAGCATGTGTTGCATGTGTGTGCACGTGTGTGTGCATGTGTGCGTGCATTCATGTGTGTTGCATGCGTGTGCACGTGTGTGTGTGTGTGTGTGTGTTCATGTCTGTAAAGTGCTGGCCTCATGCTCCAGTATCATGTGGTTTCCGTGGAGGACTGCAGGCTGTCTTTTCTCATCAGCTAGGACTGCCCTCTCATCTCACCTTACCCCTGGGGTGTCGAGAGGCACACCTCACCTCTGGAGAGTGCTTTGATACGTGGCAGGGCCCGGACTGTTGTACAGGGAGTTTGCAAAGAGGTTGGGGAAAGGCAACATCCCTGACCAAGGGATGGGCTGGTGCCTGCCCATCGTGGCCAAAAGAAGGAGAGCAGGCACTGGTTGGAGACCCATTCACATTGGCGATGGGTGGAGCTTCCTCTGGAAGAAGCGCAGTGTCTCATAGACTGAGATGCTCCTCTACCTCGGCTTTGCCTTCTCGTCTCCACCCCTATACTACATGGAGGGAAACCTGTAATTTGGGTACCTGGTTAGGCTAGGTACAGTAAATGCATTCACGATGATACCTTATACTGTGTCAGCCATGAAGCATCTGTATTTGCAGCTCATGATTTCCCTTCTTTGGTGGAGGAGACTTTTACCTCTCTGTCAAGGGCAAGGGTAAACTCCGAGGAGCAAATGGGGTAAGAATTTCATGAAGTAGAGATGTTCAAACATTAGCTCATATGTAAAGGATGGAAATTGGACAGCAGAGTTCTTGGGGAAGTAAGTTCCTCTGTGTTCACTGCCAACTTCGGAGCTGAGGGAGAGTGGGAGCGTTTCTCCATCCAGCAAGGACAGTGTGGTTAAAGCGCCACAGGCTAGCTCTGGTCAAAAGGAGGTCACAGGGAGCCTTGCCAATTATCGCTAAAAAGACCTGAGCCCCTCTGCCAACAAGGGCCCAGGCTGGTTGCCTGGCAACCAGAATCCATTCTCCCTGTCCAGTGTTGGAAGCTTGAATTCATCAACCAAGCTTGATGTTCTTGGTGTCATTTCCAATCAGGATTCATTTGCGCACCTCTATTGGGGAAGGACGTGGAAAATCTCCACCTGGAAAGGTAGTCCGTGAGAGCTGGAAAAATGTCTTAGGTCCCCTTCGCAGCCGCGAGCCAGAGACTGGCTCACCCAAGGTGATATGGCCAGCCGACAACACAAGAACCCTCCTGTACTCCGTGTACTACTAGGAGGCTGTACGGTCATCCCCTTCCCTGGAACCCTACAGGGACCACCTAACCCAGTGCTCAAGGGTCTGGCTGGCCTATAGATCATGTCCCCGTGAAGCTTATGTATTTACACCCAATCCGGCCAATTCACCATAAATCAGGAGTCACGCTGAACCTGTGGGAAACATCATGCAAGCCTAAGATGAAGGTGCTTGCTTTTCTCATGTATTGTATCCATAGTGATAAAAACTGCTGCGGGGAGACAGCCAAGAGGAAGTCAGGTCGCATCACTCAGGGAAATGACGAGTCAGCCTACCTTTGCAAGGTTAAAGGTTCTTGGTTGAAAGGGGTCACCCGAGGGAGAGTGCAGAGGCTCGGATCTGCAAAGACCGCTTCCGAGATTGCAGGTGGTGGTGCTCAATGCCCTCCTTTTAGTTAGTGCCTTCAAAAAAAAAAAAAAAGCCACAGGCGAGGCGAGGAAGGTACTGATGTGTGTGTGTGTGTGTGTGTGTGTGTGTGTGTGTGTGTGTGTGTGTGTGTACAGGGCAGAGCTGCACGACAAACGTGGCAGTCAGGGTCTGAGACTGCAAGGCAGGGGTGGGGGGGAAGGGAACTGATTTTCAGGAACCTGTTTTTTAAAAGCAATCATCGATGTTTATTGTTATTTTTGTTGGGGGAAGACCTTAAGCGCACTTAGGATTCGGGGAGCGTGGTGCCTACCTTCCCAGCCACCCTCCACAGGTCACTGTGGAGCCAGAAGAGGTGTGAGTATCTTTCAAGGACAAAGGAATGGGGAGGGGAAACAAACAGCTTGTGGCAGGTGCTAAAAATCAGGCTTTGTGAGTCAGGAGGCAGCCTCAGCTTTTTGAGAGTCGAGGGTAGGGTTTGCAGCTAGCTCAGTAAGCAGCGACTGAGTGCCTGTCTTCAGTGTAAGGAGCTGGAGAAGGCGGAGACTCACTGGTGGGGGCAAAGCCAAGGCTCCCTCTTCACAGCCTGCTCTGAGCTCGGCGATCAGGCATCCTTTTTAAGGTTTGCTTTCCTCTTCCTGACTTGGTTCTCTGCATCTCGCTTCCACTTTCCCGCCTGCCACCACCCCAAAGCGGGCACAGGGACGTGGGTTGAGTGTGGAGTACTAGCAAGTTATAGAATATTATTAAGCTAGTACAAAAATATTTAACTTAACTCCCTTACCGAGACCTGTATTACTCATGATCCCAAAGACATTACACGAAAATAACTATTCAAGTACTCTAATTGGTTTGTAAAAGATCCCATTCAGTTCATGTGCTTTCTTAATTTCCCCAATCAATAGTTTATCTTTGCATAAATACAGCTTTAAGGGTTTAGACTCCACAATTTATTAGCATAGCCTTAGAGTCTATTGTTTAGACTTCTTCCTCGTTGCCAGGTAGCAGGCGGCCCATCTCACTGACACGATGGGCTCATGAGCCTGAACCCACCGCTGGGAGCATGCTCTCTTGGGCGGCAATCATCTCAAATTCATATCTGTGTCTCTGCCACCTTGCAACGGGCAATTCCCACTGGAGGAGGCATTTAAAACCTCATAGCAAGATGCCTATAAAATTTAAATAGGGCTGACCCTTCGAGGGAGGAAAGAGAAGACTGGAAACAGGGCGATGAGGTAAGTTCAGATGTGTGTCCATGTGGGGGGGGGGGCACTAAGAGGAGAGCGAGCTTGGAAATGATCAGATTGTGCTGAACGGCTGGATTGTTTTTAGCTTTTTTTTGTCCTGATTTTGAGACAAGATTTCATGTAGCCATGGGGCCTTGAACTCACGTAGGTAAGGGTGGCCCTGAACCTCTGATTCTCCTTCCACCTCCTCCCCCAGTGATAAAATCACAGGTGTGTGCTGCCCTACCGGGCTTCCATGGAGCTGAGGATGAACCCAGCGTTTGGTGAGCATTAATTGAACACTCCGTTGACTGAGTCACACCCCAGACCACCCGCTAGATCATCATTTTGTAGCCTGTGGTAAGAATGAAGGTTTGGAGGACAATAAAGGATCATTTTCACACACAGTTTTAGAAATAAAATTCTCACAAAGGCCAAATGTGTACTCTTTATAATGACTTTTTTCTATAATAACCCAATTGTGTGTGTGTGTGTGTGTGTGTGTGTGTGTACTCACGTACACATATGTGTGTCTGTCTGATGCTGGGGCTAAACCCAGGACCTCACTCATGGTAGGTAAGTATGTTTCCAGTCAGCCATTCCCTCATCACATGACCTGACTTTAAATTTCAACAAAGAGAAGGATTTACTTATTTGCAAACCTAAAAAGCAGAAAAATCATGTGGGCTTCAGGTACAATGTCGCATAATTTGATCACAATTCAACCTTTATTCCTCTTTGATATCTTGGTTTTCTTCTTCCTCCATGTACAGGTGTCAGCTTCAACCTGTACACACACAGACACACACACAAACACACACACACTCACACACCATTTCCCAGGCAAACATGAACAAACACCTATTCACCATATAGATGGTACCAAAAACAGACCAAAGAAACTATTCCTTCCAAGTCCTGATTGACAAAGCAACGGCTTTATGGGTTCACTTTTAGGAATACCAGAAAAAGGTGAGTCCACAGAAACCACGCTACTGAGAAGTTTCACTTCGCCACGGATCCCCCCCTCCACCCCATATAATATAATCTACCCCTAGCAGTATAATATAATCAGCACCACCTCAGGAGACCACCCACAGCAAAGGCAGGATTCCAGCTGGGGTAGAAGGCAGACGGGAGTCTGTGGCTGAAACTGTAGAAGAATCTGGTGACCTTTCCCCCACTCCAGCCAGAGGTTAGTAGGCCTGATTCTGTTAGGCTCACCCTCAGGTAACCACAGTGGCTCTGATTACATCATACCAGTAAGACAGCAGCTCTGAACTTTCTTTCTGAGACAAGTCTCCCACTATGTAGCCCATGCTGGCCTTGAACTCATGGTCCTCCCACCAAACATCCTAAATGCTGAAGATTCCATTCACAGTTACATATAGCTACCAACAAAATACAAGGGTATTTCATTGCTTCTCCAACCATTAACAAAAAGTCTAAAATTTCCCTTATTGAACTCATTTAAGTCTCATTGTGTCTCTCGTGACCAAAGTGACGTAACTAGAGAGAAGACTGAGCTACTGGTCGGGCAGCTGCAGCTGTGCCCGTGGCCAGCATCAGTCTACTCAAACTGCGTGACGGCTACAGTGGGCATGAGCTCTGAGGAGGCAGATGTCCACTGCAGAGAGCAGAATCAATGCTAAGGACACGGAAGGGATGTTATGAAAAAGGATACGTGGGACAACCCGCCTGCCTTTGTCAACACCAGCCAAACAGAACCATACGGTTGGAGAGAACCCAAACGTGCGGCCCAGGTAAGTCGGCATTAAGACCGATGTTACCAGTTTGACAAGGAAAAGCAGTCTGAGGTGGCCGGGCGGATGCGCATCTATAATCTCAGCTGCTCAGGGGGCTGAGGCCGGAGGATCTGAGGCCAGTTTGGGCAAGGCACTGAGACTATTTATGCAGTTAAACGTGGGATATAATTATCAACCAAACCGTGAGGAGACCAGCAAGGCAGGCTGCTACCTTCACATCTGTTTTTACAATTAGGACTAGACCAGAGAATTAAAAGTTAAAAGTAAAGAAGAAAAGCATTCATGTGCACAGGATGAAAACATTAGGAAAAATTAATAATGTCTGAGTAGCTTTGGCTGAAAAGATACTTTTCCAGTAATCCTGGAAATGCAGATGATTTTTTTTTTAAAGAGAAATGCCTGACCTAAAATTCAAACTATCTTATGTTAAAAATCATCAAAAACCAAAGTGAGAATAGAAAAGATAAACTTAAATGTATTTTTAGATATATAGCAGAAAAGGAAGGTTATCCCCAGTCACCAGAAAAAGAGCAGAGAAATGGGAGAAGCATCATGTTGTCTATTTTTAAATCTTTAAAAATAATAAGAATCAAACCTGGGATGTGCAGAAACGAATATCTTTAAACATCACTACAATCTTTAGAAAGTTGCCTGGAAATATTAGTGAACGCTAAAACTGTACACCTCACATTTTGGAATCTTTTTCTTTTTTTCTTTCTTTCTTTCTTTCTTCTTAACTAGACTGATTTTTGTAGTACAGGATGGTCGTGAACTTCTGACTCTCCCCCCTCCACCTCCCAATGCTGGGATTGTAGGTGTGCACCATGGCCAATTGTGGTACTGATGATAAAACACAGTGCAAGCTAGGCAAGCACCCTGCTAACTGAGCTATACCCCAGCCCCACATCTAGGAGTTTGTTTCAATGCTGAAAGCACACGTACTTGCGCTGGGCGGTGGTGGTGCACGCCTTTAATCCCAGCACTCAGGCGGCAAGAGGCAGGCAAATCTCTGTGAGTTTAAGGACAGCCTGGTCTACAAGAGCTAGTTCCAGGACAGGCTCCAAAGCTACAGAGAAACCCTGTCTCAAAAGGAAAAAAAAAAAGCACACGTACTTAAGTATATTTATCCTCTATGTTGTAAATTGTGGGAAGGAAAAGGAAACAATCTAAATGTTTTACCAATAGATTATGTTAAAATGAAGTGTGATACGTTCAAACTGGGTACTCTGTAAGGTTCTGAAATGGGACAGCTCAGCTTGTTTATTTGGAAGTGAGAGTCGTGTCCACTTTTGTTTGGTTTATGGAAAAGCCAACTACAAAAAAACACAGCTAATACTGTGGTCACTAGTAAAGGGCTGGTGCTTTCTATTAAGATCAAGAGAGAAGAAAAATGTTCACTCTGGTCCCGTCATTCAGTTTTATGTTCGATGTTCAAAGTAGAACAAGAAAAAGAAACCGACACATCCACACTGGAAAGGAGGACAGGAAACTGTAACTATCTGCGGAAGAAAATCCTAAGGAACACACACCACACACATTGAGTTCAGCCAAGTTTGGGTTACAAGGTCAGTGTGCAAAATAAACTGTCCTTCTCCTTGGAAACAAAAGACAAACTAAAATAAGAACTAAAAAAAAAAAATCATGTATAATAGTACCAAAAAAATGTAAAATATTTTGGAATAAATTCAGCAAAAGAAGAATCCATACTTTAGAAATGATAAACGTATTGTTGAAGTAAATTAAAGAAAACTTAATTAAGGGCTGGAGAGATTGCACAGTAGGTAAAGCACTGACTGCTCTCCCAGAAAACCCAGGTTTGATTCCCAGCACCCACATGGTGGCTCACGACTGTCTGCAACTCCAACTCCAGGGCACCCAATTCTCTTTTCTGGCCTCCAAAGGCACCAGGCACACATGTGGTGCACAAACATACATGCAGGTAAAACACCAGCCCACATAAAATAAATTCAAATTTTAAAAATATAAAACTTAAGTAAATGAGAAGGCATCACTTTTTCACGCATTTGAAGAATAGATAACAAGATGACAATATTCTCCCAATTGTTCTGCATATTCTATGCAACCCAAATAAAAATAGCAACTGGCTTTGCAGAAATGAACAAGTTAATCTAATTACTCACATGCAAATGAGAGTGCCTGAGAAGAACCAAAACTGCATCAAAAGTGGGGAATCGAGGTGGAGGCTGGCTGAGCCTGGAACAGCAGCACGGAGTAATTTGTCGTGAGCAAAAATGGATTGGCTTAGGCCTCTGAGAGCTGCAAAGTCCAAGACCAAAGGATTGGCATCTGAGAAGCCCTTTTCAGAACGCTGCAGCAACGGCACTAGTCCACTCTCGGGGTCAAACGGTTTGAAGCCTAATTATATCTATTGTGACCTACTTCCCAAGTGTGCAGCATACGGTCTTTGGGGGACACATTCGAACCAAAGCAGAAGACTCATACATCCTGATTTCAAACCCAGCCACAGTAATTAAGACAGTGTGGTACTGACATAAGGTAGACACATGGATCGATGGGCGAGAATTAAGAGGCCAGAAATAAACTCCTACATTTGCAGTCAATTGATTTTCAATAAGGGTGCGAAGAATGTTCAGTGGGAGGGAAATAGTGTTTTCAACAAATGACACTGGGCCAGCTGGATAGCTGCATGCTAAAGATGATGTTGGACCCCTTCCTCGAGCATAAAATAAGGCAAAGACTCAAATGTAGTAGCTTAAGCTATAAAAGTCTTGGAAGAAAATATAGCAGTATATTTTGTAACCTTGGGTTAGGCAAAGTCATCTTAAACATGACATCAAAAGCAGAAAGAACAAACAAAAGTGGACCACAGGAACTTATAAACATTAAAGATGCTGGTTTCATAGGATGCTGGGGCGAGGATAAAAAGACAGGTGATGGCACAGGAGGAAACATTTGCAAAGCTCATACCTAGTTAGCGCCCAGCACAAAGAACTGTCACGACTCAATATCTAATGGTCAAGCAACCCAATTTAAAAATAGGCCAAGATCAGGATAGCTCCCAAGAAGATATACAAATGGCCAATAACAACGTGAAAAGGTTTTCATAGTCATAACCATCGGGAAAGAAACATAAAACCACAAGGAGACAACATTTGAATTGTTAGGATGGGGCTTTAATTTTTTTTTTAATTTATTTATTTATTAAAGATTTCTGTCTCTTCCCCGCCACCACCTCCCATTTCCCTCCCCCTCCCCCAATCAAGTCCCCCTCCCTCCTCAGCCCGAAGAGCAATCAGGGTTCCCTGCCCTGTGGAAAGTCCAAGGAACCTCCACCTCCATCCAGTTCTAGTAAGATGAGCATCCAAACTGCCTAGGCTCCTACAAAGCCAGTACGTGCAGTAGGATCAGAAACCCATTGCCATTGTTCTTGAGTTCTCAGTAGTCCTCATTGTCCGCTATGTTCAGCGAGTCCGGTTTTATCCCATGCGTTTTCAGACCCAGGCCAGCTGGCCTTGGTGAGTTCCCAATAGAACATCCCCACTGTCTCAGTGTGTGGGCGCACCCCTTGCGGTCCTGAGTTCCTTGCTCGTGCTCTCTCTCCTTCTGCTCCTGATTTGGACCTTGAGATTTCAGTCCTGTGCTCCAATGTGGGTCTCTGTCTCCTTTCATCGCCTGATGAAGGTTAATATTCATGAGGATGCCTATATGTTTTTCTTTGGGTTCTCCTTATTTAGCTTCTCTAGGATCACTAACTATAGGCTCAATGTCCTTTGTTTATGGCTAGAAACCAAATATGAGTGAGTACATCCCATGCTCCTCTTTTTGGATCTGGCTTACCTCACTCAGGATAGTGTTTTCTATTTACATCCATTTGCATGCAGAATTCAAGAAGTCCTTGTTTTTTACTGCTGAGTAATACTCTAATATGTATATATTCCATACTTTCTTCATCCATTCTTCTATTGAAGGGCATCTAGGTTGTTTCCAGGTTCTGGCTATTACAAACAATGCTGCTATGAACATAGTTGAGCATATATTTTTGTTGTATGATAAGGCCTGTCTTGGGTATATTCCCAAGAGTGGTATTGCTGGGTCCAGGGGTAGGTTGATCCCGAATTTCCTGAGAAACCGCCACACTGCTTTCCAAAGTGGTTGCACAAGTTTGCATTCCCACCAGCAATGGATGAGTGTACCCCTTTCTCCACAACCTCTCCAGCAAAGGCTATCCTTGGTGTTTTTTATTTTAGCCATTCTGACAGGTGTAAGATGGTATCTTAAAGTTGTCTTGATTTGCATTTCCCTGATCACTAAGGAGGTTGAGCATGACCTTAAGTGTCTTTTGGCCATTTGAACTTCTTCTGTTGAGAATTCTCTGTTCAGCTCCGTGCCCCATTTTATAATTGGGTTGATTAGCCTTTTACGGTCTAGTTTCTTGAGATCTTTATATATTTTGGAGATCAGACCTTTGTCAGTTGCGGGGTTGGTGAAGATCTTCTCCCAGTCAGTGGGTTGCCTTTGTGTCTTAGCGACAGTGTCCTTTGCTTTACAGAAGCTTCTCAGTCTCAGGAGGTCCCATTTATTCAATGAGGTCCTTAATGTCTGTGCTACTGGGGTTATACGTAGGAAGTGGTCTCCTGTGCCCATGTGTTGTAGAGTACTTCCCACTTTCTCTTCTATCAGGTTCAGTGTGTTCAGACTGATATTGAGGTCTTTAATCCATTTGGACTTGAGTTTTGTGCATGGTGATAGATATGGATCTATTTTCATTCTTCTACAGGTTGACATCCAGTTTTGCCAGCACAATTTGTTGAAGATGCTCTCTTTTCTCCATTGTATACTTTTAGCTCCTTTATCGAAAATCAGGTGTTCATAGGTTTGTGGGTTAATGTCAGGGTCTTCTATTCGATTCCATTGGTCGATTTCTCTGTTTTTATGCCAATACCAAGCTGTTTTTAATACTGTAGCTCTGTAATAGAGTTTGAAGTCAGGGATGGTAATGCCTCCAGACAATCCTTTGTTGTATAAGATTGTTTTGGCTATCCTAGGTTTTTTGTTTTTCCATATAAAGTTGATTATTGTCTTCTCCAGATCTGTGAAGAATTTTGATGGGGATTGCATTGAATCTATAGATTGCTTTTGGTAGAATTGCCATTTTTACTATGTTGATCCTCCCAATCCAGGAGCAACGGAGATCCTTCCATTTTCTGGTGTCCTCTTCAATTTCTTTCTTCAAAGACTTAAAGTTCTTGTCAAATAGATCTTTTACATCCTTGGTCAGAGTTACCCCAAGATATTTTATGCTATTTGTGGCTGTCGTGAAAGGTGATGCTTCTCTAACTTCCCTCTCTGTTTCCTTATCCTTAGTGTATAGGAAGGCCACTGATTTTTTGGAGTTGATCTTGTATCCTGGGGCTTTAATTTTTTGATAATTTTCTTATGTGTATGAACGTTTTGTTTGCATGTATGTCTGTGTACTATGTGTGTGGCTGGTGCCCAAGGAGGCCAGAAGAGGGCAGTGGATCCCCTGGAGTGATAGACAGTTGTGAGCTACCATGTGGATGTGCTAGGTCCCGAACCTGGGTCCTCTGGAAAAGCAGCTGGTGCTCTTAGCTATTGATCCATCTCTCCAGCTTGGATAGACTGTGTTTTTTTTTTTAAATAGACAGTCACAAGTGTTAGTGAGGATGTGGAGAAATTAAAAATTCTCATAATTCCTAGTGCTATTGTAAGATGGTATAGCCATGTTGGAAAAGACATAGGCAGTTTCTCTGGAAATTAAATGTGGAATCACTGTAGAAACAGCATGTCCCTAAAAGAAATAAATACACCTACCCACAAAAGAACATGAACATTATTACGTACAATAGTATTATTCAACTCACCGAGAGATGGAAACAATCCAAGGAGTCATCAAAAGATGGCTGGGAATGTCGGGAAGATGACTCAGTAAGTAAATGCTTGCCACACAAATGTGAGGACCCAAGCTCAGATCACCAATACCCATGCAAAGCTTCAGGCGACCCCCAGAACAGCACAGGAGTGAAAGAACCAGTGAGACTTTTTCCTTCCTTTCTCTTCCCTTCTTTTTCTTTCTTAGGCAAAGGTGCACTGTATAGCCCAGTCCAGTCTCAAACTTGTGAAGCTCTGGAGTTAGTCTCCCAAATGTTAGGACTACAGAAGTGCACAACCAACAACCAAGCATAACTGGCCAGAGAGTTTGAAGAACAGAAAGGTGGGGTAGGAGGCCAGCAGCAGTCAGCAGGACCCAGTGCCTGCAAGGTCATTCCCTGGGGCTCTTCAAGGGAGTGTTTCGCCAGAGGAGATGGAGTTCAGACTTCTAGCACTCAAAACCTGCACTTTTGAGAAATTTCCCATGCAGGAAAGGGGAGAGATGAAACAGGAGTGTGAGCCACACCGGAGGTATGGAAGGCAGTTTTAGAGCAGAGGAAATGGATTTGTAAGCTGAGGATGTAAGAATCTTGTCTTTGGATGAGGGAAGATTAAGAAATCATTAAGAGAGAAGTGGGAGAGGAGAGTAGCAAGTGGTAGGCTTGGATGTAAAGTCGGGGCCCTCATCTTCGAAAAGTGGAAAAGGGTAGAAAGAACCATAAGGAGGGAGGACTGCAGGGAAGAACAAGTTATTTGGGGTAGAGAGAAGGTGAGAATATTTTCAGTGAGCCTGCATCCAGAGCTGATATGTAAACTGCTTAGCAGCCAATGGCAGAAAGGAGAGCCCGCATCAGACTCCTGGCAGGATTCAGGAGTTGCTGGTGAGGCCTCAGGGCAGATAGAGATGGAGTACTTGGGTAGCAGGACACAGAGTAAGAAAATGAAACCCTACCACTGAAATGTCTCCTGGCTAGAACTTTGAAAAAGTCTGAATAAGAATTCGTTAAATTCCTCAAAAGCAGCCATTTATGATGAAAAGAATACCACACCATAAACTTCTTCATCTTTAGCTCTCTGCTTTAGAGTGGTTTTTAAAAAAGCAAGTCAATAATGAATGCCTTACATAAATGAAACACATGAAGCTAAAAGGTCCAAAGAAAGCATTGATTGAAATGAAAACCCTTCACACTTTCTTGGCATGTGTTCTTTGCAGCAGCAGCGGACTCTTAGCAAACAGGGCCTATGGAGCTACAGTGAACTTCACAGCCTGGAATCCATTCTTTGGCTGAGGCTCTCCCTAGGAACGCCAGCCGTCAATGCTGTGCAACCCAGCCTCTCCCACCGGAGCAGAGCAGCAAGAGCAATGAGCACTCAGGGGACTATGGGACAGTGTGTGGGGATTCCCAGGTGATGCCTGGCATACAATGTGGAGACTGTCACCATGGCAATCACATCAGCCCTAGTCACATGTCTGCCTCTGCAGGAAGACACTGCTGTCCTTGTCAGAACCCCATTTTTGGAAACATTGAGAGAACTATACCAGTGTGAGAGCCGAGTCTGACAGAGTAGGGCCTGAAATATCGGCCCTTGATGTATGGTTTTCTGTAGCCTTCTTTGAAATATAATTTTCTGACTGATGGAGACCTTGACAATCATCGAATCTGGGCCCAATAGAGATGAAGAGACCTCTGTGGACCAGTATTTATTAGACAGTAAAACTTACATTTAGGAGTCCGGTTCTTTTCATCCAAAATCCTTACAACATTTGTGTTGGAAATCCTAAATTATCATTATACAGCCACCAAAAGGGATTTCATGATGCATATCACTTCCTTAGGATTCAGGTAAAGACCCAGGGGCGAACTTAGAGGCTCACAGTCTGATATGGAATGCCTTAAGCCTGGTGCACTTAGCCAGCCACATGGATACACTCATTAACCATCAAATTCTTTCCCACTGACCCTGTTCAGAGCTGGCCTGTAAACTCTTTCCTATCTCCTGATTAGTGAAAGCATTAGGGCCTCTTCTTTTGGGGGCCACTCTCAAGAACTAAATGAGTCTGTGGTTACATTAGTCAAAAATGCAGACATCTCAGTAATTAATATATCTGGTACAGGCTAATAACAAAAATCCCCTCCAGTGGGAAAGGGGGTAATGTAGGCACTTCTCCCCTTCCTAAGCTGGCCAGCTCCCCCAGGAAGAAGTGGAAGAAGAAAGCTAAGGAAATGGAATGGTTTCCGAGGGCTTGCAGGTAGGATGCTTTTGCCCATAGCCACGCTTCCACACTCTCCTGTTATTTTCACAGGCTTGTCAAAACTTGGCTTCTCGCCAGTGCCAATTGGGTGGGTGCTGACCATCCAGTTCTTCCTTTAGTACAGGAAGATCACGTTACCCTCCCACTGATGGCTTCCAGTTCTGGACCTGCAGAAATGAATCCCTTGCCTCGTTCTGCTGAGGTTGCTTGCTCTTTCTAGGCGGTCACTGAGTGGGATCACAGTCCCACCCCCTGGTGCTCTCTCAGGCTTGACATCTGTGGACTACATTGCTGTTCCTCCCATTCATAGGCAGGCTTTTATTTTTTTGGTCAGTTTTGGTTTCTCAAACCTGAGCCACACCTCAGTCTGGCAGTCTGTGGCGCTCCTTAGAATATAAGGGACACTCACTTGGCTGTGTGAGAAGTCTCACCCACCAGAGAGAAACACTGTCTTGGCTTCCCTACTGTGGTTGCGAAGGAGCCTTGGAACCATGTCTACAGAAACCCTCCCTAATGCTCAACCGCCCTGCCAGCATCTATACGTAAGGTAATCGGAATCCTGCCTGGTGAAGGATAGCACACTGTGTGGTTAGAGTGTTGACAACTATTATCAGCGAAGGAGCCTCACAGAGTGAGAGGAAAATGATGCCTTCTGCTTGGCGTCCTCTCCAAGAGCATCCCACCCTCCTCCTAGCACAACCTCAGTTTCCTTTTCTTCCTTTTTCCTTTTCCTTTCTTTCTTCTTTCTCTTCTTCTTCTTCCTCCTCCTCCTCCTTCTGTTGTCATTTCGTTGGTTGCTGTTGGTGGGACAGGGTCATTTTTCAAGACAGAGAACCTAAGTTATCTTAAATAGTCCAGGCTAGCCTCACAGTGTGGGCAATCCTCCTGCCTCAGCTTCCCAGGTGCTAGGATTACAGGTGTGTGTCATTATTTCCAGCTAAGGTTTTCTTTAACAAGCAGATCAAATGGCATTCCCAGGAACTTTGTGCAGTAGCTGAGTTCCCAGCTGCCGGAGAAGAGCTGACAGTTTTGTTATGCAGGGGTTTTTATCATAATGGAATTCATTGCAATTTCACCAACAGCCTGAATTTCCAGAGTCTCTCGGAGACTTTATGAGCTGTGCGAGTCTGATGTTTCCGATAAATAAGGGGAGTGATTTGAATCGTAAACAACAACAAACCGGCTGCCCTGGAGAAAGAAAATACACAAGAATATAGAGTTCCTTTGTAGTTCTAAGTGTTCTGCCATGACTTCTGCTAGGAACCACTTACATCAGAAAATCCAGTGCCCCTACTCAGTTGCGTGAACTGCTGTGCAAGTCGCCAGAGGTCAGACAGCGGGCCTCTAGAGCAAGATGGTGCCAAAATCACAATGTCTTGTCATGGTCCTGCAGAATAATGTCCCTGAATACTGATCCCCATTGTCCCGATAAAGTCTGTGGTGAGCATGCACCAGCAAACAGGCCTAAAGTCTCTTTCCCGCCACACTTGATCTCTAACTCTGTGCTCGGCCTTTTCCTCACAGCATGAAGTGGTTTAGAATCCCACCAATAGGTCACTTGAAGGTACAAGATGAATCTTACAAGAATTAAAAGATAATCGGCTCTCAGAAGCTAGCTATTTATTTATTTATCTTTGAGATAAACTCTTACGATGGAGCCCAGGTTAGCCTTGAACTTGCAATCCTCCTGTGTTCACCTTATGAATGCTGCTATTAAGTTGTGGGCTACCATGCTCTGACTTAGCCATATATGGATTTAATGTCTAAGACCATACCAAGTGAATAACAGACAACAGACTTTTAATGGGTGGGATATCAATTAAAGGAATAGAAAAGCACAGACAAGCTGTAATTTGTCTCCAGCTCTCTTGAACTGTAGAACATAGAACAGAAGTAAGGCACGTGAGTATAGAATCTGCTTTTAGTGCCGAGCTCTTCTCTGTATCCAGCATTTTAACATGTCGCTCCAGACTGTCACTGCCAGGACCGGGATTCCCTTCACTCTGTGCCTTGATCTGTAAGGACAGTTTGGAGATGAAGGCGGCAGTGGTGAAGACTACTGATAACTGGCCCTGAGCCTACTATCTTCCCAGACTCAAGTTGGCTTCTAAAGTAAAAGTGGGCAGGGCCCTAAGTGAAATCAAAAGTAAACATGGGCCCAGCTTTGTCAACTCTTCTACCAAGGAAGGAACTTTACCCTTCTACCAAGAACCAAGGAAGGAACTTTCACAGATTGGAGGCTTCCTCGTTTCCAAAAAAGGCTGTGCCCCTCACAGTCATGTCAAAAACTACATCTGGTTCTTCATCAGAAACATCCTGGGGCTGGAGAGGTGGCTCCACGGTTAGGAGCACTTGCAGACCTTGTGGAGGGCAGGTGATCGCCTCTCAACACCCACATAATGGCTCACCATCATCCACGTCTCCACTTCTGGAGGATCCAACACCCTCTTCTGACTTTCTTGAGCACCAGGCATTAATGTGGTATACAGGCATGCATACAGGCGAAATACTCATACACATACAATAAAAGAAATAAATCGAAAGAGACAATCACCTGTGTCTTATCCGGTCCTGGTGGCACACATTTATGACATGTGCTTATGATCCCAGATATTGGGAAAGCTGAGGCAAGCGGACTGCAAGCTGTGGCCTGCAAAACCCAGGGTGTGCCCCTGGGAGAGTGATTTCCTACTCCTGGAGGGAGACGGAAGTTCATAGTCAGAAGGTAAACAACATTTACAGCAGAGAAAGCCTTAACTGGATTCACAAGCTGGAGGGACAGGGAAGTTCACAAGAGGCCGAAAGTAAACTCAATTTACAACTGTGAGAAAGCGGTAACAAGAGTCACAGGCCCCGCCCCCAAGGAATAACAATGTAATAACCAGAAAGAGCAATGGCTGGGAAGGGGGAACCCACTCTCTGTCCAGGGGGGAACCCACTCTCTGTCCAGGGAGTCGCTGCAGACTTCCTTCTCTGCCTACTTCTTGTCTCCTGACTAATAAGAATGAGAAAGCAAAAGGAGTGAGCGGAACAAGGGTTTTTTAAGCCAAAGAGAAAAAGAAAGCTGTAGATGGGTCACAATGCCGCAGCAGGAGACTGGAAAATGTCCACCACCAAAACCAGGAACTCCGTGGCAGCGTGAGAAGGAGGAAAACAATTATATCCTCTTCCATAACCCCTGTCCATTGCCCACATTTCCTCCTTGGTGGTGGATAAAGGCATAAAATATATTCAATAATGAAAATGTAAGTTTTAATGTGAACCTATACAGCCTTTATTTTGAATGCCTATCCTGATCTATATAAGTTTATTAAGATGTATAGAGTTTGTATTTGGTTAATTTTGATGTGGTCTTTTTGTTTATTTGAAAGTTTTTATTTTTTTAATAATGTTCATTTAAAAAAAGAAAGTGCTTGCCATCAAAGAGGCTGGGTCTAGAGCCTTTTAGTAGGTTTAGGAAGGCCCTGACTGGTTAGCTGTATGTATGAAAAATAAGTGTAAGGCAGAAACCAATCAGAGGGAAGCCCAGAAAACTGAGAAGGGTTCTCAGTTTAGCCCTCATCTCAGTCCCCTCCTCACTTTGAGAATATTTCATGGCTGTGGAGGTAACGTGACGAAGATGGGGTATAACTGGAGGTTTTCATGTTTTGCTTCTGGTCACTGGTTCCCATTGCAGCCTGGGGTCTCCTACTGCAATCAAAATGCAGTGTCTGTGTTGACCACGCTGGAATGGATCTTTTGGTGACGCAACTGCCTTTGAGTAGTTCTTGCCCCTGTAAGCAATTCCTCACCCAAGCTCTGTAAGTAACCCGAAGAAAAACTCAGTTTTACCAAACCCAACTTAGAATCCTTGCTTCAGCTGGTTAGTGAACTGTTTTTTGCCCCTATCAGCCACACAACAGGACTGGTAGTTACTTTTCACCTTGTTGCAACAAAATAGGAGACAAAGTAGCTTAAGGAAGAGAAGGTTGACTGTGTTTCAGGGTTCCAGGGTAGAGCGGATCACCTGAGGAGTTGTGACAGCAGGAGCAGGAGCTTGAGCTAGACAGCTTCATTGCATCTGTGGTTGGGAAATAGAAGGGGATAAATGATAGTGCCCAGCTCACTCTTTCTCCTTCTATTCGGTTCAGGACTCCAGCCCATGGAATGGAGCCATGTTCCGTCAATCAACTTAATCCAGAGACTTCCTACAGACATATCTGGAGAATAAGCTAGTCTAGGAAATCTCTCACAGGCATGCCCAGAGGTTGGTCTCATAGGTAACTCTAGATTCTTTGGGATTGACAAGCAATAGTAACCACGACACAAACCCTCTCCAAAGACAAAAACAAAGCTGGCCAGAATCCTACCACTCAGGAGGTGGAGGCAGGAGTTCAAGGCCAGCCTTACTACATAAGACAGTGAGTCCTAGCCCAGTCTAGGTTGTGTGAGACTTTGTCTCAAACACCACACACACTCAAACACCACACACACACACACACACACACACACACACACGCAGAAGAATAAATTAAAGGAACTGGAGAGAAGTCTTAGTAGTTAAGAGTATGTGCTGCTCTAGTAGAGAACCCAAGTTCAGTCCCGGCACCCACATTGGGTGGTTCACAACCATCCATAACTCTAGTTCCCAGAGTTTGGCCGGACGCCTGTGGGCTCCAAAGGCAGCTGCCCTCAAGTGCACACACCCGAACAGCAGCACTCTAGTATACACAAAACCAAACCGTTTTTAGAAGATGAGTGGGAAGAAGTCTAGCCAGAGTCCTTGTCCAGTCGACTTAGGAAGGAGAGAGGCAGAAGCACCTGAAACCTCAGTGCTTGGGAGACTGAGGAGGGAGAAAACCTCAAGGATGCTAAAAACCTGCTCTCCAGGGCCACCTTGCTCTTCTCCTCTCTCGTCTTGGTCAGGCAGTCATAAAAATGTACCCATCAGCATTTGAATAACGTTCCCCACCCCAACCCACCATGGTCATGACCCCCAGCAGCAACATGAATCAATGATTTTTTTACGCATATCCTATATACTCGTGATCAAAATGCAGTCTTAATGGCCTTCTGCAGAAGGGCCCTCTGGTGTCAACATGCCAGCCTGGGCAACACAGGCTACCTCTGTCTCAAACAAACAAGGGGACAGGGAGTAGGGGTAGAATTTTCAGAGCTGGGGTTCATGGTGGGCCTCAGGCAATTCTTAACTTTGGGGGACTCACAGGAGTCTGAAGAAACCACAGACAAGTCTTCAGAAAAACTCCAGCACCGTTGACTCTACGCCAGAATTAACTTTTGCTTTGCTGCCTTAATTGACGAAATAATAGCCCCATTTCTTAATGTATGCTAAACAGAAAGTCATGCATAAGTCCTCAAAAACCTAACAGCCCAGCGTCAGAACAAAAACGGTGACCAGAAATCAACACGTATGTGGATAACTATAAGCCAGTGGTGGAGAATTTGAACAGGTTGAATTGGGGAGAGACCTTACAAATTTGTACTCTGAGGCAATGGCTTTAAATAGATGGGTGTGGCAAGTTGACCTAGGGGACCCTACCATACATAGCAGGCCGGTAAAGTAAGTTAGCTATGAATCTGAGATTAAAATGGCACTGGGCTATGGTGCTTAGGGGTCAGTGAGAGTGAGACCGCAGAAGTTGGGGTTTGGGTGGGGGCTGCCACAAAAATGCTGATGAATACAGTTTTATGACACTAGGCCAGGACACAAGGGATTTAGATGAGTGAGCTGGCTGTAGGAGCGCGGCCTTGAAGTCCTCCGTTCATTGTCAGGGTCAGAAGTTGGCCCTGTGTCCCTTCAGTAAGACGAAAGAAAAGCCACGGGAGGGCAGCGGGTGACAGAGAACTACCCAGGGCTGGCGGGCCTGAAAATGAATCCTAGCTGCTGTGTGCAAAGCCCTAGGTGTGTGGACAGAAAGGAGCCAGCAGGAAGGTTACAACAGGTCAGGAATAAATAACCAGCAGGCGGAGGATCCCGGATTCCGTTCTGCCTTTTGTTGGGTGAGGAGCGCCAGGCAAACGCGTCTACCTAGGCTTTGGAAGGAAGCTGTTGGACCGTCCACCCCGGCCGCGGCCCCGGATGACTGGAGGCACCCGGGGACTGGGGGAGGTAGAAGCCGGGGCCGCGGGGCTCCGCCGTCCACCCGAGGCCCCGCAGCGGGGACCCCGGAGTAAGTCGGGGACCGGCCGCGCTGCGGCGGGAGGGGGCGGGCGGGCAGATCCCACCTCTTCCTGAAGGAAGCGCCCTCCCCGCCGCGACTGCCGCCGCTGCCACCACCGCGCCACCGCCGCCGCCGCCGCCGCCGCAGGTCACGGCCCGCGAGCCGCTGCCGCCCGGAGCAGGTAGGCGCGGCGTCCTCCTCCGTCCCTCAGCCCCGCTGCCCGGCTCGTTCGGCTCCGGGTCCCCGCGGAGACACCACCCGGGCGGTGGCACTGCCTCCCCAGCCCCCGAGCGTGTGCTCCCGAGCCCGAGGCAGGCGGTGCGGCTCCGCGGCTCGCCCGTCCCGCTCCCCGCCGCCGCAGTGCCGCCCGCGGCCCCCACCCGGCCCGGTGACAGGTGTCCCATCTCCGCGGCCGCTCCCGGGTGGGGACCGGGAGAAAGCGGCAGAGCTGAGCCGACCCCGGGCGCTAACTTGCGGTGCCCCGCTGGGCGCGCGTTCCTGGGAAGAATCGGGGATTTGGGACTGAGTGTGGGCAGGGGTGCCGGTCGCCGGGCACTAGGCAGCTCTGGTTGTCCGTGGTCATAATAATTTTAAAAAGTCGTCAGCCTCGGGTTATGGAGAGAGCCTTCACTGAGAGAATGGTTTTCCCCTCCTGAAATGAATCAAGGGAGAATGAGGGGTTTCCCAGTTGAAACCCATGTGCCTTCGCCCCCCCTACCCCACCCCGTTCATCCCTCTCCATTCACCCCTACCCTCGTGACACTTTATTATACCCTAAGCACTTTGCTGGTCTTTCGGTTGCGGTTATTATGGCCAAGTCTTTCAGGGCTGGGCCAGGGTTCTGATTGCCAGTGTGAGAACACAGCCCAGGTGGAAAGGAAGCCAGCCGATCTCCCTGGGCGATCTCACGCCGACCTCCTGTATGTGTGGTCCTGTTAAGGAACCGAAATACACCGGCATATTGAAAAAGCAGGGCAGAATAAAGCAGTTCTTAGATCTATTACAGTAACACTGCCGAAAGGGCAATATTAGTTTCTGCTTCTCCAGTTCTCTGCTTGAATCGAAGACAGATTTTAATAATGCAGGACTGTAGCTCCATTCTGGGCTGCAGTTAATAAAAAGGGAGGCGAATGTGAATGTATAAAGCCATGGTAGCAGTAATAAGCTGACCCACTTAACGTTTCCCATGTTGAGGGTGAACCGTTAGGCACATACATGTAATAAATGCAGAGTGAGTAATTTTACAGTCTCAACTTTAATGCACCAGATACCTAACTTTTTCTTACATGTGTCCCAGAAAGGATCTTACTTCTAACATTAACTGTAGCTGTCTCTCCGTCCCTTCATGCGTGTGTCTTGCTCTGTCTCTGTCTCTCTGTGTCTGTCTGTCTGTCTGTCTCTATCTCCTTCCCTCCCCCATCTATCTTTCTCTGTCTCTTGTTTCTCTGTGTCTGTCTGTCTTTATCTCCTTCCCTGCCCCCCCCCATCTATCTTTCTCTCTCTGTCTCTGTCTTCTCCCACACATACAAGGTCTCTCTTATGTAGCACTGGATTCCTGAAACTTACTCTGTAGACCAGGCTGGCCTCAAACTCACAGAGATCCACCTGCCTCTGCCTCCTAAATACTGGGATTAAAGGCGTGCCCCGCCACACCTAGCAGCTGCCATCTCTGAGTGAACTAGAAGTGTGAATTTAATCTTCACGGCGTGAGCATGGGGATCTTAATGATTTGTCCTTGATGTATAAATTGCTTAAATGTTTTGCAAGCCTCCCAAGTTGGAAGCTCAGAAACTGGACATAGTAAATTGACATTGAACAAACTTAAACTATTTGAAAAATGCATGTTTATAGTCTGCAGTTAGCTGAATGACACTTCTTTGGCTTGTCTAAATTTGCATTATAATATCTTGATAGCAGTTGCTTAACCCATGTGTTTCTCATCAGACGCTTTGTGAGGAGGGCGGTTTGCTTTGCAGGGTCATCGTTTTTCATGAGCATGATGATGCTTCCTGCTGGTCTCTGCTCCGGCCTGCTGGCAGGACTGTGTTCACCTGTGTTGCTTTGTGACTGCCAAACTCTTTCCTTGTGGCCAGTACCTCTGTAGTCCAGTGGCCAGTCTGGAGCCCTGAGAGAGGGAATGCATGTCGCTGTAATCTGGCCCTTTGGGATCGTTTCAGTGGCCAATTATGCAGAACGATACTGAGAAGATGATGCACTACCTGGTTGGCAGTCTTCCTCTTCCTAAAAAGAACCTGTGACGTTGGCCTCAAGACTTAGTAGGAGTGAGGCTCTAGTCAGGCCCACGTGACTATCATTATCATACTGTTGTGTGGTCTTGGGTAGGAGTGTGGTGTGCACATGTGCATACGTGTGTGTGTGTGTGTGTGTG
Source organism: Microtus oregoni (assembly GCF_018167655.1). NCBI lineage: Eukaryota > Metazoa > Chordata > Mammalia > Rodentia > Cricetidae > Microtus > Microtus oregoni. Next base: position 668,671 of record NW_024543080.1, read on the forward strand.
TGTGTGTGTGTGTGTGTAGGCTAGCGGTCAATGTTGCATGTCTTTCCTTAATCTCGCCACGGTTGTTTTTTGAGATAGTTTCTCACCAAACTTGAAACTCCTTGATTGTACCAGGTTGTCTGGACCAATGAGCTTCAGAAGTCTACTACCTCCCTTTCTGTCAGCCTGGCTTGGGTTGTAGGTACCAAGCACCATGCTCAGCCTTTTTCATGAGCACTAGAGCATTCAAACCCAGGTCCCATGGCTTGCCTGCCAAACACTTTATAGGCTGAGCCGTCTCCCCAGCCCAAAGTGGAAATACTCAACACAGAGAGTTCAGATGGGACAATAGGAACGATATGAGATGATGGGAAATTCTGGGTGTTCCCTGGGTCATGCCAGCTCTAGTAGATTAGGCAAGGTTTGGAGCTCTCCTACTGGGTTAGAAATGAACAGTTTCCTTTTTATATATAACCCTGTCGAGATCAGTACTACCCAGTATAACTTTCCACATGGATGGGAATATTCTATAAGTCTGTCTTATAACCACAATTCACGTGTGGCTGTTGAAACGTGGCCAGTACAATTGTGGAACAGATTTTAAATTTTATTTAAGTTTAATTAATTTAAATTGCCACATAGGCATAGTGGCTACCGTATTAGGTAGTGCAACTCTGAATTCCCACCACTCATTTCTGATAGAGATACATTTTGATGACAATTATCCCTTAATTAGGGAGAAGTAGAAATTTGCATTATACTGCCAGGAATTAAGATTTAACTTGGGAATCCTGCCTTATGAAAAAGCACTTGGATTTGTGCTGGAGTTCATTCCTACTCTAAAAACAGTTGGCTTTTTAAATTCCTGTCTCTGACTGTTACAAAAATAAGCATCACTCCTGGGTGTTGGCACCGTGTTTGGGTGGGTGCTCACATAGGAGCATTTGAGTGGGTGCTCACTCAGGAGCACGTGGGCGGGTGCTCACACAGGAGGAGCACGTGGGCGGGTGCTCACACAGGAGCACGTGGGCGGGTGCTCACACAGGAGGAGCACGTGGGCGGGTGCTCACACAGGAGGAGCACGTGGGCGGGTGCTCACACAGGAGGAGCACGTGGGCGGGTGCTCACACAGGAGGAGCACGTGGGCGGGTGCTCACACAGGAGGAGCACGTGGGCGGGTGCTCACACAGGAGGAGCACGTGGGTGGGTGCTCACACAGGAGCACGTGGGTGGGTGCTCACGCAGAAGCATCATTTGCTCTTGTGCACACTGTGGATCTCATTCATTCTCGGTGTTGGTTTCTGCACTTGATAAGTTTAAAGCCGAGGGGAAGAGGTATAGAGAAAGGAGGGCAACCGCCTGACTGTTCCTCTCCTCTCATCCCTGAGAAAAGCGACAAACAGCTTACTCCGGGGACAATTGAAGGCTGAAGTCTTCATGTGACAGCCCTTCATATCTGGCTTCTTTCTCTGGGACTTCAATCTAGACACTCTCCCCCGCCCTTGCTCCACACCGCCTGTGGGGTTTACCAAATCCACTTAAAATACTGCCTACTATCATCTTTAGTAAAGTGGGATTTGATTCAGCTTCTACTGGATGGCTACCGTTTTTAAACTAATTCGCTTTGATTAAAACTGTTATTTTGGTGGTGGAGAAAGCACACTTTATAATGAGATGATTTCACAAGACCTTGCCTCTCACATTTCTTGAATGAGTAACCCTCACCCAGAGGCCTACGAGCCCCTCTGCAGGGGAGAGCTGAGAGTCATCGGGGTCCCAGTCTCTGAGGGAGGGACAATCTTTCAGTCAGTTATTTAGGAATTGTTGAATGTGTTGGGATTTATTAGAATTAGGTTAAAATAGCCCTAAGGTATTTTTGACTTGAAGATATTATCAGTCTAGAAGGACACTGGCCATCCCACAAGGTGATGGGGATGCTCAGATAAATTTAATGAATGCTTCATATAGTTCCAATACCATGCCAAAGTCTCTGAAATAAAGTAGCATGTCTTTTTAGCTTTTTTAAAAAAACTTTGTTCGTGTTTTCATACACCATAGTATTTTCAAACTGCTTATCTTGGGTCTTAAAATCAATTTCTAGATGTGAATCAGCATTTCCCTTCTGAAACAGAACCAGAAAGATGCCTGTACATTCCTCTATGGGACCTTCTGTTTCCTCCATGTATAACCATGGCCAGGCCACAAGGAAGCAGGCAGATGTGGCTTGAGCCCTGGAGAAATGGACCTCTGGATTTAAACTTTCACTGCACAGCCCAGTTCGTCTCTTCAACATGATTTAGGCATGTTCATTATCTGCAGTCGTGTGTGTGTGTGTGTGTGTGTGTGTGTGTGTGTGTGTGCTGGCTCAGATGCAAAGTCCCGCTTGTGAAATTCATCTTGTGACCCCTCTTTGAGAAGACACATGTGGTCCCCAGCAATAACCAGTGCTTACCAAGCACTCCATGCTGCATGCCCTACGTAAGTTATCCTGTTTTCCTTTGATGAGGGAATTCTATTCCCCACACTACCTACGTTTCATTTGGCAGTGAAGCAATCAGTCTGGAGACAGACAGTCCATGGGTTCAGTCACCCTACGCCCCGTATGTGATAGCGTCACATACATAGACGGGACATCTGCAGACCTGTGACGCTCAGGCGCTGTGTATCATGGCACTCGTGCAAATATAGTGATTTTTCTGCATGAGACTGCGCGTGATGGGGAGAGGGAAATCACTACAGTTCTAGGGTGAAGAGCCCTCACTGCTGCCAGCCAGTGGTCTCGGAAGGTTAATGCCCTTCAAGAGGAGAGGCGGCCTGGTGCCTACAAAATCTGAGCATCCTGGAGACTGACAACCTATTACATCTCCAGCAGTGTGTTCTTCCTGCCTGCATCCCTTAACTTCTGCATTCTGGTTTGCAACAAGCAAATGACAAGTACTCTAAGGAAACAGGTCCATCTCCTAAGTCCCCCGCTGTGCAAAATCACCAACATTTTCTTTTCAAAAGTACTTCTTTCCTGTGAGGGCCTCTTGGCGTAGTCCTCAGACAGTAAATGGAAAACAGCTGGGCGGCTAAGTCAGTTGTGCAGGCTTACCTGGTGCTGGAGAGGTCCTGGATCTGACCCCAAGCCCCACAACTGGAAAAAGAATGTTTAATATAAATAAGAACATAAATGAAAATCAGTGTCTTCGGAGGTCTTCAGACTGAGGCTGGAAATCTTTCCCCCCTGCTCCACTGTCATCTAGAAGCAGATCCCAGGTTTCCTTTTGAACAGGGCTAAACACAAGTGACCAGAGACCGTGCTGGGTAGAACAGGAGAACCCACAGCTCACCAACAAGCTTAGTTTCCCTCTGTTGAAAGTCCAGAGGCTGTGGCGAACACGCTAAAAAATCTGTAAATGACTCACTTTGTTCAAGGCCACAGAATTGTCTGCTTCTCTGAACGGAGGCATCGACTGTGCCTGTGGAACCGAGCTTGACGAACTGTCTTTGAGAAAACACTGCAAGTCGTGTAGACAACGCCTGAGAAGTAATCGTTCTTAACTGCGGCAGTAGAGGAAATCAGCCTGCAGTTGAAATGGCATCATCTCACCCTGAAACATTCGTAGTGAATGACTATGATAACTAACGTAAATGCAAGCATCTCCAAACAGAGCTTAGGAACACAGCTACCGTTCATCCAACGTTTGGGGGCAAGAGGCTGAGCCATTTCCCCAACCCCTCATTGAATATTATTTTTTAAAACCCATTTTGTGTGTTTTTTCGGGTATAGTATCATGTAGCCCAGGCTTGTTTTGAGATATATGTCTATATCTCTTCTCCCACACATGAGATGGAGACTTCAGTTTCCCTCCCCTCCACTCCTCCCAGTTCCACGCACACCCTTCTCCCTCAGATTCCCTCGTCCTCTGTTTCCCTTGATCTCTTTATACGTTAACATCAGGAGATGACCCAAAATCCCAGATCCTCTTCCCATAGGTTGAGATTAAGGCATGTGACAAAATTAAATGTTCTGATTAGGTTTATTCTGTTCTTTCACATTTGTGATGATTCGGCTGACAAGGAAATGTTTTAAATGGCATTAGCTGGGAGTTTTAAGACATGTTAAAAAGTGGCTTCTTAAAATAGCTAAAATGGGTGTTGCAATGCTGGAAATCTACACTAGTTGGTTAGAGTCTTGCACACTGTTTGTCAACTCGTGAGTGAACAGAATAGTTAAGCAATGGTGACACTGAGGCTGGGGAGATGACCCGGGGGTTTAGAGTGCTTGTTCTCACAGAGGACCTGAGTTGGATTCCCAGAACTCACTGGTGGCTCACAACCGTGGGTAACTCCAGTTTAGGTTATGGCATCCTCTTCTGACCTCTGTCTGCACACCACACATTGTATACGCGTGGCAAAACACGTGCACACATGAAATCAATAAAGAAAATGGTGACGTTGTTGTAAAAACAACACAAGCAGAAGTATTAGTTTTAATTGAACTTGGGTGTTAGTTTATTAAAATGAGGCTTCTTCTGCGATGTAGCTCTCTTGGGGCTCCTAACAGAAGTAAAAGTTAAAGCTTCCAGATCCACCAAGACTTAGTGATGTAGGCAGAATCATGAAGATGGAGCAGTAACAGGATGTTAAGCTAGGGGTAACAGTGCTTCCTTTTGTGACACTGTATCCCCACACACCCTCCACTTCAACGCTCTTAATATTTTTAAATTTTTATCATTTTTATCAGTGACAGCACAGCGCCTGCAAGGACCATGTTTATATCCCTTGTAACTTTAGCGGCTAATGCAATTGATCTTTAAAAAGACAATTATCTTCCCTATGACATTTTGATTGGTATTTCTCCCTTTTAATTTCAGCTTATATGTGGCATAAAAATTGATTTACATGGAGGGAAGTGGGCTGCCATTTCATAACATAATTTTGATTGCACATCTAGGCTTGTAGACCTAAAGAGAAAATTTCTCCATTAACTGAATTGCAGAACAGCTCCAGTTGTGACCAGATAGGGACACGTTGTGATCTGTTAAGACCAGGCCACTTCTCCAAGTCATGTATGCTTGCAAAGCCATTAACAGAGTTCAAAGATGTGGCTTCTAGCTCTAATGGTGCCTGTAGCATGGTTCCTGGCTCAGAGGCTCAGAATGACTGTTTGAGGGAAGGAATGGGATGTACAATTGTGTATGATGCATGCATGTCCGTCCCAGAGTTTAATGCCAGGTTTCTCCTCCAGTTGTTCTTCCTTTTGAGTTTTGAGACGTCTCTCATTGATCCCAAGACTCACCTTTAGATTAGTCTGGCTAGACAGCAGGCAGCAGGAAAATGTCCATCTCCACTCTCCGAATCGTAGCATGGCGGTGTGCATGCCTGGTCTTTACAAGGGTGCCAAGGGTCTGAACTCAAGTCCTCAACTTGCGTGGCAGGCACTGTGTTGACTGAGCCATCAGCCCAGCCTCTCAGGATGGCTCCTTTTCTCCCTGTTACTTCCTTCTTATTAATAACACAGATTTTAACTCATTCTTTCTGTGTGGAAAATTAAAAGTGTTCTAGATGGCAATGGTTTCCCTGTAGGGTGTCTGAAAGCTACACAACACCTTGGAAGTCATGTGATTTATCTCTTGGAGTGGTGGCACGAGTCCAGTCGCCACAGGAAAAGGAGGAGTCTTCTTTACTCTCTCAGACCACGACCATTTTACAGTTCTTACATACTGTGATCCAGGCTGTCTTAACATGGTTCCTGGTCTATACCTAAGACTCACTTCCCCTTCAAATGTGCTTTTTCTCTTCACCTTACAATTAATCCGTACTCTCTGTGTTTAGAAGTTATAGTCGGCAATTTAGTTTTATCTTAGGGCATTTGACTATCTAATGGCAGAGTCCAGCAAAATACTATAAAGTTTTACTAGACATAACCACTCATCTGTCCCCACATTGCCTAGACTGCGTCTATACCACCAAAGAGTTGAGTGTCGGGGTCAGTGACTATTCGGCCCCCAAAGCTAATGATATCTATAGTCGGGCCTGTTGTGGGATAGATTTTTATGAACTTAATTCTACCAGCCGTATGTGGCTTTAGATGTAGTTAGCATGTGACCTGCCTTCTTGTGCTGTCTAAAGTGCAGCATCCTTCCATTAAGTAGTCCAGAGAGACCCTTGTCCATTGACAGGCATGGGCATGTGCTGAAATGATAGAGTTCTTAATGAGCTGCTACCTCAGACAGCGCCACTGCTTGATGGGGGACAGGCAAACCAGGGGCAGAGGTTCCTAGCCTGGTTGCATGGTAAAAGCATCCGAGGAGCTAACGATCAAGCTGCATCCTTGATCAATCAGATCAGAATCTCGGGGCGGAGGGGCTCTTTACAGGTACCACATTTTTATTAAAAACTCTCATGTGATCCCATCAAGTTTGGCTGGCGAGGTGGCATCAGAGGGTGACAAGGCAGTCTGTGTACCACAGTGTCCCCTTGGGGCATTACAGAGTGTGCCTATGGGCCAGTGGCCAGAAATGAACGTCTGAAGGCTAATGGGGCTGATATTATCTTAATCATGAAGACTGTGACAAATCTTTGAGGTTCGAGTCTAGGCCCAACAGGTTGTCATAGCAACAAGGACTCACTTACCCCATAGTGTCAAAGTGCCAATTTGCGTATTACAGATTAGCTTCAAAGAAGGAAACATGGAACCTCTTCTGATTCTTATGTCCAGGGCTTTACATTATACCTTCAGAACACATTTCTGCCGTGACCGTATGTTTGAGATAAGCACGTGCCCAGTGCAGGAGGAGCAGACATGTAAACAGCCTGGGATAGCATAATACTGAAGAAGCATGGGATATTGGGAGAGAACATTGGTATAAAAACTAGCCAACGCAACTGACCCCTTGTCAACGTGACATAAGCCAGAGTCATTGGGAAGAGGCACGAACTCTCAGTTGAGAAAATCCCTTCCTAAAATTTCCTGCAGGAAAGTTTGTAGAGATTTTCATGACTGATGAGGGAGGACCGTCCACTGTGGGTGGGGGGGAGCACCCCTCAGCAGGTGGTCCTGAAGTGTATTAGCAAGCAAGTCTGTGCAAGCCATGAGGAGCAAACTAGTAAACAGCATCCCACCACCATTCTGTTTCTGCTCCTGCCTCCAGGTCCCTGTCCCGAGTTCCTGGCCTAAGTTCCCTCAGTGATGGGGGTGGCCTGACAGCCGTGAGATGAATCAAACCCCCTTTTCTCCAAACTGCTTTTGCTCATGGTGTTTTATCACAGAAATTCTGAGACAGTCACTCCTCCAGTCTGCTCCAAAGCCAGTGCCTCTTCATGCCTAACATTTTGTCTCTTGTGTGGCTTCCTACCTCTTCTCTTCTTGATCGGTGCCTTTCCATTGGTCACACATTTGCAGATTCTATTCATTCATTCTTTTCTGACATTAAATAAAGCAGGTGGACCCCACAGTGGGGGCTCTGTTGTCACTGAGATGCTGATAGAAGCACATCTTTGCGTGAACAATTGATCACAAACTGAACCGAGAACAAATGCTCAGAGAGCTCCGCCAAGTGAATTCTTCCCCAACCTAGTGTGACTCAACAATCTTAGGGACTTCTTCAGAGTAGAACCAGACCAGTGACTTTTTTTGTTTTGTGAAAAAGAGGTTAAGTGAGTGGAGCCCTTCTGGCTTGGAACTCAAGGTCCTCCTGCCCCCGCCTCCCGGGCTCTGGGACTGTAAAGTGTGCACATCGCACTTGGCTTGTGTCCTCGTAAATGAGAGCTTCACTTAGTGTGATTTCCCAAGGCTTACTCGCACTGCCGCAGATGAGGGAAGCTCCTCTTTTATAGCCGAAATGCTGCACTGTATGAATACACCACATTTACAGCAAAATGATTTCAACCTTGAAGAAAAAGTAATACTTGTTAGTATGTGTAAGTATATTAACACACACACACACACACACACACACACACACAGAGAGAGAGAGAGAGAGAGAGAGAGAGAGAGAGAGATCTCCATCTATCAAAACAGATTTTTTAAATAGCAGTATATGGCAAAGGCTGTACTGTTACAGGAAACATGTCTAGTTATATGTACTTTTAAATCCGGGAGACTTTGCCCATTCTTGTGTACACACATTTCTTTACTGTCAACCCATAGCTAGTATCTTAGTTAGGGTTTCTATTGCTGTGAAGAGACACCATGACCATGGCAACTCTTAAAAAGGGAAACATTTAATTGGGGTGTGTAGTAATAAGGGTGGCGGGGCTGCGTCCCCAGCACCCCGGCCGCCTGCCCGGCTAGCTTATGCCCCGAAATAACAGCACACAGACTGTATTCATTTAAACACTGCTTGGCCCATTCTCTTCTAGGCTAATTCTCACATATTAATTTAGCCCATTTCTAATCATCTGTGTGTAGCACCCCAAGGTGCGCTTACCGGGAAGATTCTAGCCTATGTCCATCCTGGGTCGGAGCTTCATCCCGGGAGCGGGGCATGGCGTCTCTCTCAGGCATCTGCTCCCGAGAGGAGAGCTTTCGAATCTGACCTCACTTCCTCTTCCTCCCAGCGTTCTGTTCTGTTTTCTCCTCCCACCTATCTTCTAACCAATAAAATGGGCCAATGCAATTCCTTTATTAGCCAATGACCTTCCTCCATCAGGGGTGGCTTGTAGTTTCAGAGGTTTAGTCCACTATCATCATGGTGGGACATGGTGGCTCTCAGGGATACGTGGTGCTGGAGAAGGAAGTGAGGGTAGAGAAGGAGCTACATCTTGGTACCCCAGGCAACAGGAAGTGGTCTCAGTATTATACTGAGCAAAGTTTGAACAAAGGAGATCTCAGAGCCCACTTCCACAGTGATATACTTCCTCCAACAAGGCCACACCTACTTTAACAAACCATCCTTCCTAATAGTGCCTCTCTGTAAGAGTTTATGGGGACCAATTACATTCAAACCAGCACAGCTGGACTATAGGAATAAGAACCAGAACACTGAGAGCGTTTAAGTGTCTAGTGGGAATTCAGAGAGTGTAGACAGAGTGATTTGGGGTTTATCACAGGGTTGTCATTGATTTAGTCTGATTTGTGCCTGTTATTTTATCTTTCTGTACTAATTTAACACATCCTCTCAAATACTGATTTTAGTAAATTTAAGGCATAATGAGTATAATTTTGCTGCTACTGTATGCTGAGCATGTATCATTAAGTGTGTGTGTCACCTTTTCTCCTTTCTCCTCCTATTCTTTCCCAGTGGGTAACTGGAATCAAAAGTAGTTTCTATTAGGAACCCTGTAGATGTGTAGGAGCAGGAAACATCGCCTCCCCTAAGAAAACACAGCTCCGCAGACAGCCGCAGGGCCAGTGTGAGCTAATGGGGATATGAGATTGACTCGGATGAGGATTAAGTGAGCTGTGCAGGCAAACTTTGTACAGAGAAAGAAGTAGAAGTTTGTCACTCACACTTATGCTTTTAGCATGTGCCAAGCACTGAGCTAGGTAAATTATATGACCACATTCATATGCAAATATTTGAGGTTGATTCAGTAATCTACTTAAAAATAAATGAATTGGCATGTTCCACGGTGATAGAAGTCTCCTAAAGTCAGACAGGATTCAAGGCACCCTGTTCCCTATCTTGGAATACTAAATCCATGGTGTTTACTATTCTTCTTGATACTCGAGTCGGTAACAATATAACAGACATTTGAAAATTGCTGCAGATAGGCCCCACATTTTAGGGGGGGGGGTGCTTTTATACATTTGTCCATTTCTGCTGTATGATTCTGAGATGTTTGGATTTATGTGTTTTATCTGACCTTCTATATAAATTTTCTTTAACTTCTCTAATATTTTAGTCTGTTCTCTGGTCTCACGGTTTTTGCTAATAATCCCATTTCCATATGTCTTTATTTCTGTCTCTTGCTAGAACAATAGAAATAAACACAATAGTATTAATTTACTCTAGTTTTTGTTTATGGGGAAAGCTCTCTTCTCATCCTAATGAATACTATTGGCAAATAGGAAGAGCAGGGAGAAACATCATAGAGCCCTCTGACCATAGTTTGCCCATGTAGTTTCTAAGAGATGAGCAGTGTTTTATTAAATATCATTCAATATCCATGGAGCTCACCTTTGACTCATGAATGCTTTATGCTGATGATATCAATATAAATATTTCTCAGGATAAACTCTTTTAGATTATGAGAGTTTTTTTGAGACTAAATCTGACTGTGTTGCCAGATCAGCCTGGAACTTCTGAGCTCAGTTTATCCTCCCTCCGTAGCCTCCTGAACATGTAGGACAATAGGTGTGCATATGCTAGTGTTTTGTTGACTTCATGTGCTGTATCCAATTTGGATTCTTCCCCATTTGTTCATAAGAACGGTAAGCAGGTAGACTGTATGCAGTTACCTTCGGGGATTACACTGTACACATACTTTTATGTTCTGAATTTTCTATCTATATACTATAAGAATTTTTAGATTGTTTTTTAAGACACATTATAATGCCTGTATTATATACTATGGGTTCATTATAACTTAATCCTTCCAGTTTTAAAATGTAAACATTATATTTTTACTTATTTATTGTGGGGGATGTGAGGGCAGTTTGCAGAAGTTGCCTATTTGGTGGGTCCTGGGATCGAACTCAGGCCATCAGACTTGGCAGGAAACACCTTTTCCTACTGAGACATCTTGCCAACCAGTTACTCCCTGTATTCATTCTTTTATCGTTCAAGTTTTCCCTGATTGTTTACTGTTTACAACACATGCAGGTTTGAGTATGAACCTCTGTTCCTACCCCTTGCCATTTCTTTAGTGTGTTTGTTTCCAGAGGCCTCAACAAGTCACCACAAACAGCAGCCCTGGAAGCCAGAAATCTAGAATTAAGATGCTGGCCCTTTAAAGTCTTGCTCCCTCTAAAGAGTCCAGGGACTAGTTTCTCTTGCCTCCCTGGTGTGTGGCACCATCGATGCTCTCTGTGGCTGTCATCTGTGTCTGTGTCCTCCCCTCGCTGCACAAGGACACCAGCAGCACCATGAATCTCTGAGGACCTCTTAAGATTGTCAGCACCCACCTCACAAAGGCCCTTTTTCAGATAGTCACACTCGCAGGAAATGGGGGTGAAGACCTGGACATATCTTTTCCGTGGCAGCCAGGTTCACCCCGACCATAGATTTGTGTTGGAGGACAGATTTCTCAAGCCTCCCGATCCCATTGCCTCTTGTATTCCTCGACTGTCTGGAGCCTGACGTTTTTGTCATCAAGGTATAGATCACCCCCATTTACCTACACTTGTATTCCTCGACTGTCTGGAGCCTGACGTTTTTGTCATCAGGGTATAGATCACCCCCGTTTACCTACACTTGCCCTTGCATTAAGAATCTGGTTTTAGGTCTTTACCTCTTGGACAGAGAAAAAAACGAAAACTTTGGTGAGTTCAGCAGAAATTCCTGCATACAGCAGGGCATTTCTTTCTTCTCCCGTAAATCTTTATTTGCATCATTTTTCACCCATTTCCCCCGTGCAGTAGCTATATTCCTGTGACATTATCTGTAAAGACCATTGCTCTTCCTCATGCTGCTTATAAGAATTCCCACAGATTATCACTTACCTTTTAGTTTTCCCAAAAATTTAGTCTAGGTGGTCAAAATATCGGTATCCATTTGTGATTTCTTCCTATATTTCAAATTGAAGAAAATACTTTCTGAGGGCTGGAGAGAAGACTTGGTTAAGAGCACTTCCTGCTCTTGTGCAGGACCTAGGTTTTTTCCCCAGAACCCACAGTGGCTGACAACTCCCTGAACCTCCAGTGCCTAGGGCTCCGACACTCTCCTGACCTCCCTGTGTGCACAGGATACACATACCTACCTGCAGGCAAAACACCCACGCACACAAAAAGAAAACAAGGCAATCTAAAAGAGAGGGAGGAATGAAAATGCTTCCCTAGGCAGCCCTGAGCTGAGGATGTTCCCCCAGGTTCCTGCCTTTGCTGCAACCAAATGCCCAGCAAGAAGCAGACTGAGGGATAAGGAGTTGATTTGGCTTCAGGTCACGAACACAGTCCATCATGGCAGGGAAGGCAGGTGGCAGGGGCTGGGGGCAGCTCGTTGCATTGCGTCGACAGTCAGGAAACTGAGGGAGATGAGCGCTCTTGCACAGCTCCCTTTCTTCCTTTTATTTAGTCTGGGACTCCATCCTGTGGAGTCAGGCTGCCCTCTTTACAGGTAGGTCTTCTCATCCCACTTAACCTAATCTAGAAAATTCCCCCATAGGCATGCCCAGGGTGGCTATAAATCCCATCAACTTGACAATCACCTTATTCCAAGGGAAACTTTGGTTTGACTGGCACACCAGGATCTAAATGAATAGTTATCTTTTCCATTTGAAATTTTATTTTCCCAGCACATTTATTGAATGATTTGAATGATTGCTGTATTTATCTGTGGTTCCTTTAAAACACCTGTTCTCAGTGAGAGGTGCTTTTTGCCTCCCCTGCCCTAGGGATATTGGGCAGTATCAGCATTTCTGTTGTTAGAGCTGGGTGGGTAAGGAGCCAACAGGCAGAAGAAGGGGTGCAGCTACGAACCTCACAATGCACAGGGCAGTCCTCCAAGCAAGGGTTAACTGACACAAGATGTCAGCTGCAGCTGGACTGAGAGAGAACCCAGGCTCGTGGGGATTCATCCCAGAACATTTTTAAATATGTAAAACCCCCATTCCTCATCACTCCAGCCTTGCTGCGCGTGGCCCCTTTGAGGGACAGCCAGGGTTCAGATCAGTACCTGCGTTTCCGTAGGTTGAACTGAAACCCCTTATAGGTACCATGCACCTTTTCATCAGTGGGACCTGAAGTTGGGTGGCCTCTGGTTTGCATCCTCCCCAAGATGTACTTGTGACCTCCCCACCGCACACCTAAATTGCTTCTATGCCCCGTGGCCAGACCGGTCCAAGCGAACTCTCCCAATTGGTTGGGCGGAAGTGCAGCAGTTTCCTGGTGATGGTATAATGGACATGAAGCATTTTGCTTCTGCAGCCGAGTAGAGGAGTTTGTCTTAGGGCTATGTTTTCTGCTCCGTTGACTTGTTGGTTTCTGTGCAGGACACCATTATTTTTAACGCTGAAGTTTATGATACACTTTATCTTTGACCTGTGTGAGAACAGTGATCTTCATGAGCCTTCTATGAAACCAGAGTGAGGAAAGTTGTGGCAGCTTAATTCCCAGTGTGTTAGCACTGAACAGTAGGTGTGTCGTGTGTTAGCCCTGCACAGTAGGTGTGTCGTGTGCCAGCATTGCACAGTAGGTGTGTGGTGTGTTAGCCCTGCACAGTAGGTGTGTGGTGTGTTAGCCCTGCACAGTAGGTGTGTCGTGTGTTAGCCCTGCACAGTAGGTGTGTGGTGTGTTAGCCCTGCACAGTAGGTGTGTCGTGTGTTAGCACTGCACAGTAGGTGTGTCGTGTGTTAGCACTGCACAGTAGGTGTGTCGTGTGCTAGTATTACACAGTAGGTGTGTCGTGTGTTAGCACTGCACAGTAAGTGTGTCGTGTGCTAGTATTACACAGTAGGTGTGTCGTGTGCTAGTATTACACAGTAGGTGTGTCGTGTGTTAGCACTGCACAGTAGGTGTGTCGTGTGTTAGCCCTGCACAGTAGGTGTGTGGTGTGTTAGCCCTGCACAGTAGGTGTGTGGTGTGTTAGCCCTGCACAGTAGGTGTGTGGTGTGTTAGCCCTGCACAGTAGGTGTGTCGTGTGTTAGCACTGCACACTAGGTGTGTCGTGTGTTAGCCCTACACAGTAGGTGTGTCGTGTGCCAGCAGTGCACAGTAGGTGTGTCGTGTGCTAGTATTACACAGTAGGTGTGTCGTGTGTTAGCACTGCACAGTAGGTGTGTCGTGTGCTAGTATTACACAGTAGGTGTGTCGTGTGTTAGCACTGCACAGTAGGTGTGTCGTGTGCTAGTATTACACAGTAGGTGTGTCGTGTGCTAGTATTACACAGTAGGTGTGTCGTGTGTTAGCCCTGCACAGTAGGTGTGTCGTGTGCTAGTATTACACAGTAGGTGTGTCGTGTGTTAGCCCTGCACAGTAGGTGTGTGGTGTGTTAGCACTGCACAGTAGGTGTATCGTGTGTTAGCACTGCACAGTAGGTGTGTCGTGTGCTAGTATTACACAGTAGGTGTGTCGTGTGTTAGCACTGCACAGTAGGTGTGTCGTGTGTTAGCACTGCACAGTAGGTGTGTGGTGTGTTAGCACTGCACAGTAGGTGTGTCGTGTGTTAGCACTGCACAGTAGGTGTGTCGTGTGTTAGCCCTGCACAGTAGGTGTGTGGTGTGTTAGCCCTGCACAGTAGGTGTGTGGTGTGTTAGCCCTGCACAGTAGGTGTGTGGTGTGTTAGCCCTGCACAGTAGGTGTGTGGTGTGTTAGCACTGCACAGTAGGTGTGTCGTGTGTTAGCACTGCACAGTAGGTGTGTCGTGTGTTAGCACTGCACAGTAGGTGTGTTGTGTACCAGCATTGCACAGAGGTATGTTGTGTGTCGAGACATGCCTCCCTTTTTCAGGGTTTGGTTGGGTTTTTGCTTGTTAGTTTGTTTTTATTCTGGCTTTGTTTGGAGAAGCATTGATGTGTAGCCCAGGCTGACTCTAACTCATATTTTTTCTGCTCAGCTGCCCCACTACAGTGGTTATAGTTATATGCTGTAACACCCGGCCTAACACACACTTTTTGAAAATGTCCTTCCCTCCCTTCTCATTATGGAAGTTGGAAGGAGGCCCAGGAATATGCATTCTGAGGGACACCCGCTGTTACTCTGAAGTAGCCCTCCCTCAACCCCACTTAGGGAGATGCCACTGTGAAAGCCGTGTCCAACCTGAGCAGCCTTTTACTGCCTTTCCTCTTGATTATCTTCCAGAACTTTATCCTCCATGCTGTACACCTGTGCATGGTAAATGGATTCTTTTTCCTATTACATCTTGTAATTGTTATTGTTGATATACAGGAAAGTATTGATTTTTTAAATGTTTTGTATCCAACCAATTTGCCCAGCTCTTTTGTCAAATAGTTACACCTCTGCAGGTGAGGAGACAAAGGTGCAGTTGACGGAAGTCCTTCACCTGCAAACAAATAGTTTTTACCTTCTTTACAGTGTTACATCTATTACTGCCATGGTATGTAAGTCAGAAGTGGCACTGCCTATTGATTTTATATCAGTCCCAGTATATTTTTAGGGGGAGAGGGCAGTTCTCACTGTATAACCCTCTGTGACCTGGAGCTCACTGTGTAGAACAATATAGACCAGGCTGGCCTTAAACTCTCGGAGATCTGATGTGGGAGGTCCTTCTGTATATGTGTTGCTTTTATTGGTTAATGAATAAAGAAGCTGCTTGTGCCTACAGCAGGGCAGAACAGAGCTAGGCAGGAAAACTAAAATGAATGCTGGGAGAAAGTAGGCGGAGTCAGAAGAGATGCCATGTAGCTGCTGAAGGAGAAAGACGCCCACGGGAGGCCATGGAACATTGCCAGTAGGCCATGACCTCAAGGTGATGCACAGATTAATAGAGATGGGTTAATTTAAGATATAAGAACTAGCTAGCAATACACCTAAGTGATTGGCAAGGCAGTATTTTAATTAATTCAGTTTCTGTGTGATTATTTTGGGTCTGGGCAGCTGGGAACAAATGAGCAGTCTCTGCCTACAGAGATCTGCCTGCTTCTGCCTCTTAAGTGCTGGAGTTGAAGGTATGCACCACCATGTTGGACATCCCAACACTTCTTAATGCGCTTTTGTCACGGGAAGGTAGGGGTGAGCACAGTGTCCCTTTTGCAGGTGTCATTAATATAATAAATTTCAAATGGACTCAGAAGGGAACTCCGGGGTAGCTTATTGGAGTCAAAGAGAAAGAGAAGCAGGGCAGGCAAGTGGAGGGGGGGAGGTTGGGAGTAGGGGGCAGGGAGGAAGGAGGACAGAGGAGAGAGTTATGAGAGGACCTTGCAGGACAAGAGGAACATGCTGGGGGACAGAAAAGAACCGATGTCCAGGGCCTCTGCTCCTTGTAGTTTTATTCAAGGGGTAAAGAATTGCTCTCCTCTGGGGTGACATGGGTCTGGGGCATGAAAACAGATAGGAAAAGTTTGTCATCATATCATCTGATTCAGTCTGAGTCCCCCTAGAGTGGCTCTAGGTGACTTGGAGCTCAAGGTGTGTCTTACATAGGAAGGAATGGAAGCTAACTGTCCATCCTGTCATCAGCTCCCCTTTGAGCCCTGTGGCCACTGTCAAACCCCTGTGTCTGTCCATCTTCTGCCATTAGCTTCACGTGGCCTGTGCCTCTTTATTGCTTACAGAGAGGCCAGCACTAGCCATGGAGGCCAACATTTGAAAATGTTTTACAAGCAGCTTGGATATTTTCTTGTATAGTGTTTGAAATCTGCCTGGTCTACAAGAGCTAGTTCTAGGACAGGCTCCAAAACCACAGAGAAACCCTGTCTTGAAAAAACAAAAACAAAACAAAAAAAAACAATAAAAAACATTTTAATTCCTTATCTACCAGAATATTTCTGATCACACATATTTCTTTTGTCTCCAAGAAAAATTAACATTAATACACATATTTGAAATAATGCTTCAGAAGAAGATAGCTTTAAATATAGCCTTTTTCCCCCACCCCATCTACCCTCTCCTCTTTTTTAATACACAACTGCAATTTATTTTACTTTTATTTTTGTGTCTGTGTGTGGGTATGTGCCTGTGAGTGTGGTACCCACAGACACCAGAAGAGGGTGTCACATTCCCCTGGAGCTGGAGTTGTGTGCAGTTGTGAGCTGAGCAACAGTGGGAGCCAGGTACCAAGCTCCAATCCTCTCAAAGGGCATTCAAGGCCCTTAACTGCTAAGCCATCTCTCCTGTTCTCCCCTCTTTTTAACTAGGGTTTTACCGCGAAAGCCCTTGCTCCGGCTGCCCGTTGGCTAGACTTGGCCACCCGTTCCAATGTGTCAGCTAAGGAATGGTGCTGAAAAGCAGAGAGACAAGATTCAGTAAATAGGCACTGGGAAGAGGAACAATGAAGGATCCAGTGACCCCTCCATGTTCATTTTGAATGTACTGACAAGAGCATTAGGTTTAACCTGAGGAAAAACAGGGGCGGAGTGGGGGGGAGAAGATAAGCATAATGAAACATCTGTTGTCACCGCAGCTTTGGGCCCGGGAGATGGTCTGATAAATTGTTCATCTGTAATTGCTTTCATCACCTGAGGGGACTAGTCTGGTTCCTACATGATGCTCTCTCCTGTTCCAGGGTGCAGCCTTGCTCTTTTGGGCAACTGTGTCACATGGCGGTGGGGTTAGGAGGGTGGGAAGCTGTCCTTCCTCCGAGGTTCTGCTCTTCCTGGAATACAGAGCGACAGCCAGCCTAGGACAGTGACTTCTCCTGTCTTAACCTTTGGAAGGGGAAAAGTAAGCTAGGCAGATAGAAGCAGACAGGATTCTGGTCCAAAGCAGAGGAGAGAGAGACAAACCAAAGGCAAAGCTGCCAGGCTTTCACCCTGCCCATTGGTTACCTTGTAGTTCATGTGAGCAGTCAATGCTCTTTAGACAAAGCAGCTTCCAGGGGCCTGTGGCTGAGGAGTGAAGGCTCCAGGTAGACGCCTCCTCTAAAACAAACAGATTTGTTGGCAATGGTGGGATCTCTTGATTTACATTCTTTAACTGAAGGGGTCACATCTCCATGACCCTGGTACTTTATCGAGAGACTTCCAACTCTAGGAAGCCACACACTGAGAAGATGGAGCCAGAAGAGATCTTTCTAGAACACTGGAAATACACATCAGCCCTAAGGACAGTAATAATTGACATTTCTTTATAAATTTTTAAAGATTGTATGTGTGTGTATATATACACACATGTGCAGGTCTCTCTCTCCCTTTGTGTGTGTGTGTCTCCCTTTCTATGTGTATGTGTGTATACACATATATGTGCAGATCTGTGTGTTGGCTGTGTGTCTATAGTGTGTGTGTGTGTGTGTGTGTGTGTGTGTGTGTGTGTGCAGGTCAGAGGAAGATGCTGGGTATTTCTCCTCTATCACTGTGCCTGTTCCTTTGAAATGGAGTCTCTCATTAAATTTGGATTGGATCTGTTTGTGCTCTTCCCGCAAGCTATGCCAGCAGCTAATAAGTCTAGTGATCCTCCTGCCTTTGTCTCCCCCATGATCCTCCTGTCTCTGCCTCCACCATGATCATCCTGCCTCTGCCTCCCTCGTGATCCCCCTGCCTCTGCCTCCCTCGTGATCCCCCTGCCTCTGCCTCACTCGTGATCCTCTGTTTCTCCCTCCCCACTGCTGAAGGTACAAATTTGTCCCACCATACACCGCTCCTTATGCTAGTGCTGAAGATCAGAACTCAGGGCCTCACACTTATCAGCAAGCTCTCTTACCCTCTGAGCCTCTTTCTAGCCCTTCTTCATACTTGTAAAATTAATTTTTAGTGAGTATAGGAAATAGTGACTTTCTTCATTACTTGTTCTTACATGTATATTATTGTATTTTGCTCATATTCACCCCATCACCGCTCCTTATCTCTCCACTCCTGCAAATCCTCTGCCTATTTAACAAGCATTCCTCCTGCCTTTGTATCATTGAGAAATTGATGATTTATAGCTAAAGTAGTTTCTAGATGCTGGCTTCCTTAACATACATAGGGACCAAGGACATGGATCAATATATACAGTGCATGCCTAGCATGTATGAAGCCCTGGGTTCAGCCCCCAGCACTGCATAAGCCAGGCACAGTGGGAGCATATTTATTTATAAGTCCAGTGCTTGGGAAGTGGAGGTATAAGAAGAGTCACGATTTCAAGCTCATCCTTGAATACAAGACAAGTCTGAGGCTAGACTGAGATATATGGGGCTTTATCAAGAGGGAGAGGAGGAAGAAGAGGAGGAGGAAGGGGAGGAGGAAGAAGAGGAAGAAGAAGGGGGAGGAAGGGGAGGAAGAAGAAGAGGAGGAAGAAGGGAGGAGGGAAAAGAGATGGGAAGAGAAAAAAGAGAAGAGATTGAAAGCAGGAATAATTTTTTAATTTTTTTTAAAAAGGAAAATAAACTATCTTTTTTCATTACACATAGTAATCTAAGTTCCCAATCCCTCCCCTCCTCCCATTCCCTCCACTTACCCCTCCACCCCACCTCCCATCCACTCCTCAGAGAGGGTAAGGCACATTGCTTTGGGGAAGGTCCAAGGCCCTCCCTACAAGAACAGGAATAATTTAAGAACATCCACAGCCATGACTGGTCCAAGTTCTTTGAAAAATATCTCACAGATGTTTATCCTTTCAAGATGGATAGCTCAGGACATAACTCAGTGATATAGTACTTGCTGAACATTGATTACAACCAGAATTTAGTCTCCAGTACCACAAAATAATAGATAGATGGTAAGTAGGGAGAGGCGGGGAGGTAGTGACAGCACACACGTGGATTTTATTATAAGGCAGGTGTTCTGGCTTTGACTACACTCTTCTTCAAGATCACAATTGCCTGTTAAGCCTACAGCAATTTTGGTTCAAGAGCAGCCTAAAGGATTCAGTTGATAAAACAATTCAAACAGAAAGGGCTTGCCTATTGCTTTAGACAAATACCTTTGGTTTTGGCTCAGAAAGTGCAGTTATCAATGTAGCTGCTCCGATTCTGGAATGATTAGATGTAAAAGCTAAGAGAGCTATATAGACAGACACTGATGATCCTGTGGAGACTTCTGGGACACTCGTTGCTGATACAAAGACAGCCCACAGACTTGGGATGTGAGGATGAACACATCAGGGGTTCAACTTCTCACCTATTCTGTACCCTGATAGCCATGTACACTTTCATCTTGTGTTGGAGACCAACGCTTTTGAGGCAGACATCCAAAAACCTGACTTATGTTCCTTCTATTCTTCTTTTTTCTTTAATGAAATTAGTTTTGCAAGTGGCCAAGACAGGGGAATATAAAACTGCACCATTTTAAAACTATGAGCATGACTTTATCATCTTTACTTAGAAATAAAATCGGCCTATAGTGTTTAGTTTTTAGAAATAAACTTACTGACTTAGAGCATCAGAAATAGTCCTACTTCAAAAAATTTTGGATACCTTACCATATTTTTCCATATTCTGGCATTTTTTTTACATTGAAATCAACCATTCTATAAATGGTTGTAGAGAATAATACATCAAAGGCAGATGAATCTCTTGAACCCAGGAGTCCAAGGCGAGACTAAGGAAGATGGGGAAACCCTACCCCTCCACTTTTGTTCATTTAAAAAATTCATTATTTGTTGCTTTGGCTTTATTGTTAGCACCTTCCTCATTTCCTTTTTTGTCTGTCTTTTTCTAGATGAATAATGAGAATGCTAAGTTCTTCTCTCCCTTCCTTCCTTTATGGTAATGAAAATACTGTGGCCACTAATTTATCTTACAAGTAGCCTGGGCTGTATCATCCAACCTGCTTGGCAAATTTAGAAAGATTTGCAAGTCTACAAGCATTCTCACCTGCAGGTTCATTTTTATTAGATGTCTGCTAACTGCTAAGCCTGTTACTCTATGGTTCAGCATCAGTGGTTCCTATCTATTCTCCATGGTACAGCATCCATGGTACCTATCTATTCTCCATGGTGCAGCATCCGTGGTTCCTATCTATTCTCCATGGTGCAGCATCCATGGTCTAATCTATTCTCCATGGTGCAGCATCCATGGTATCTATCTATTCTCCATGGTGCAGCATCCGTGGTTCCTATCTATTCTCCATGGTGCAGCATCCATGGTACCTATCTATTCTCCATGGTGCAGCATCCATGGTATCTAATCTATTCTCCATGGTGCAGCATCCATGGTATCTATCTATTCTCCATGGTGCAGCATCCGTGGTTCCTATCTATTCTCCATGGTGCAGCATCCATGGCACCTATCTATTCTCCATGGTGCAGCATCTGTGGTTCCTATCTATTCTCCATGGTGCAGCATCCATGGTATCTAATCTATTCTCCATGGTGCAGCATCCATGGTATCTATCCATTCTCCATGGTGCAGCATCCGTGGTTCCTATCTATTCTCCATGGTGCAGCATCCATGGCACCTATCTATTCTCCATGGTGCAGCATCTGTGGTTCCTATCTATTCTCCATGGTGCAGCATCCATGGTATCTAATCTATTCTCCATGGTGCAGCATCCATGGTATCTATCTATTCTCCATGGTGCAGCATCCGTGGTTCCTATCTATTCTCCATGGTGCAGCATCCATGGTACCTATCTATTCTCCATGGTGCAGCATCCATGGTATCTATCTATTCTCCATGGTGAAGCATCAGTGGTACCTGTCTATTCTCCATGGTGCAGTATCAGTGCTGCCTATCTATTATCCATGGTGAAGCATCAGTACCCTATCTATCTGCAGAGCTCTTACTGACTCTTCCAGACAAAATTGATGACTTCCTCTCCATGTCCCCACAGCATTTTATCCATACCAATTATACTGCACTTATTCTATTATAGCTAGCTCTGTAAGAGTCCTCCTTCCCCTTAGATTATATGCTCTAAGTTTGTTATCGATGTTCGTATTTCCAGCACCAGGCACGGTCCTGGCACCAAACAGACAAATATCACATTATCACAGATTATCTTTCTGCTTTCTGCCCCCAGGATCCCTTTTCTTTCCCTCCACACTCTTCCATCTTTTCCTGAAGCCGTCCTCTGAGTATGAATATGACAAAGATCTTGCCATGCACAGGGCAAAGTTTCATAGAATTCAGGCTTCTAACCCTCTTGTCTGTCTGTTGTCAGTCGAGATTCAAAGAAAGAAGCAGACCACATGAGTCTGCACACACGTGTGGTATGTTACAAATGTCAGAACTACAGTCTCTTCACACACGTGTGATAGATTACAGTGTCAGAGCCTATGTGAGTCTCTACACTCACGTGTGTTAGGGTTACAGACATCAGAACCCACAGAATCATGGAGATGTTTGTGCTAGTGTGTAAGTCTATTGTCTTTTCCTCTGAGGCAGGGGCTTGACTCCCACTTGGAAGACACTTGAGAAAGGAAACATGAATGTAAAGGAGGCCCAAAGGGATAGCAAAGGAAAAGTGAATCCCACAAGCACATGCCAGAGCTCAAGGACATGAGGAGGAACCGCAGGATGCTGGGACTGGGTTGGTCCTTCCTGCCTCCAACTTCGATGCTGTGAGGGAACAGCTAGAGAGAACAGGGTGCCATCCACTATAAAGATAAGCTCATTTCTGGTGTAACTGTTAGAGAAGCTGCAGAAGGTCCAGAGGAAGGGGAGTAGTTGCAGATCCAACAGCTGTTCTGTGTCAAAAGAGGGATGCCAGCAGACACACAATGATGTGTTAGCTACAAAACACATGCCCAACATTCCAAGCATAAAAGCCAAATGGTTTGCATTTAGAAATCATTTCACAGTTATTTTTTAATATTGTTCCAACTGTTGCTGCTTCATCTTGTCCTCCAGATCTCCTGTGTGGATGTTCCTTGACCTCCACCTTTACCAGAAACATAAAGAAGGGAATTCTGAGGAATCTAATTCAGATGAGGCAAGTCAAACTGACCTGGAGCCACCACAAAAGCCATATGTCTGATTTTGAAATGTCATACTACCAGAGGCTTAGTCATTGAAGCAAAAGATCAGAGATTCGGGTGATTTTCTCCTTTTCAAAAGCGATGCAAACAAACAAGATTCAATATGGACTAGGTAATGAGAGAAACCCTTCACGAGTTAGCTTGCAGTGAGCAGTGAGTGAAAACTACATGGGAAAGACATCCCTGGGAGCCAAAACTGCTCCTCCCTGGATGACGTTAGTAACCGATGAAAGACAAAATTGTGTTCAGTATATTGTCTTACCAGGAGGATGGGCTGTGAAACGGTTATCAGTGAGGAATGGAAGAGAAGTTTCTCATTTTAAGTGATTAGCTCATCATCTAAGCATTAGAGTTAACCGAGAGTTTCTGGCGAGTGTTGCACATAACAAAGGGCAATAAAGTTTAGTAGAGTGTACTGGTAAGAGTCCAAGAGCTTGGACCGGCTCCACCACTTCCAAGCTGCACAGCCCTGAGCAAAGCCCTAAAGCCCAGGCCATTGTGGTCTCCCGTAAAGCTGGTCTGTGCATCACAGTTGAAATATGATGAATGGACTTCATGTAAAGCGATTGGCAAAACCATTGCCAATAATTCGTTATCATCGTGGCTGTGCCTTTTACTTTTATGGCTATTATTTTCCCAGGAAATGCTTTCCGGGAAGGTTGATTGCAAAGACTGTGTGGCTGGCAGGCCAGTTCGGTAGGTGGCCTTTCCGTTATCAGAACTCTCCTTTACTTATTTTTGTGGTTCCTTTGGTCTCAAATTTAATTTCCAGAGTCCAACCCCAAAAGTGTCCCTGAGTTTTCTTGTAAAAAGTCTTTCATTTGCATTTTTGTTCAGTGCCTGCTGTGCCGGGCCCTCGGACGAGCGTGTAGCTCAGTGGCTGGAGCCACTACCACCCTGCCTGCTCAGGAGGTGGGTGACGACTGTGTTTGTGCACAGGCCACTTGTGCAAAGGAGTGGTCGCTTGGCCACCTTGTCACTGAGTTGTTAGTTGTGGAAAAGATGGCCTGTGATCATCCACAACTGTGGTTACCGTTTTAAAACCGTATTCAGAAGCTGTTAGACATAGTGCTGCCTGAGAAAAATGGGCTGGGCATCTCCCTGTGTTTGTTAAACAATGAAAAACAAAGAGAGGAATGTTGTCCTTTAATTAAGGGGCTGTTCTAAATCACTTTCTTCATCTTGATTACCACCAGGGCTTCATAAATCTTTATCTCCTATAAATTTTGATCCTCATCCTCCCCTCTTTCCATCTCTAATTAGATTTTTCTGGTTTGTGGCCACTTGAATGGTGGAAATGATTGAACTAGACTTGAAAAACAATACAGTCCCTCTGGCCTTAGTACTCCATTTCTGTATTGATTAGCCCTGGCTGTACTCATTTACACACGTATTTTACAACAGTCCACAGATCCTTTCAACACGGTAATTTCTCCCTCTTTACTGAACCTAAACTAACCCAGGTCCTCTGGAAGAGCAGCCAGTGCTCTTAGCTGCTGGGCTACCCCTCTAGCCCCTCATCTTGCTTTTTAGAATCTCCTGTTTCCCATGCCCAGCACGGCATCTTTCCTGTATTCTCCATCAAATGTCTATGGGTGTAGGCTTTTTCTGAAACTGTCAATAAAATATAGACTAAAAGACAAAAATTCCTGCCCTTGGACTTGTTGGGAATGAGAAGGTTTAAGTTAGAGGTGGCGTGGGAAGTGGCAGAGGATGGATGAGACTAAATTCGTTAGTCAAAGAATTCAAATATAGACTGATTCTTTTAATTCCCACCCTGATGGAGCTTCCATTTAGCGATAAAAAGAAAACTCATGAATAGAATAAATAGGTTAAATATAGGACAGGATTCTCTGGAGGAGAGGGCATCAGGCTGCCAAAGGAAATTCTGGGGTCGAGGAATGGGAGTGCTTTTAAGCAGAATGTCAGTAAAAGCGTTCCAAGGGCATCTTCATTTTGCAAAGTCTTGGGGCACGGCAAGGGGGTTGGAGTAGAGAAGAGAGCTGAGATGGGCAAGGGGGCTGGGGCAGAGCAAGGGAGCAGCCATGTTTCACATTAGAAGCAAGCACATCTTAGAGGAACAAGGCAGGGCTCTCAAACCCTCACCATGCAACCAGTGTAAGGAGACCAGGGTCTGAAGCCCCCTCCCAGGGTGGGGAATGGGGGACTGTAGGCAAAGACCAAAGAAATGGGGATTTGAACCCTTATGCCTGGCAGGAGTGGAGCCTGGAATGTTTTAAAGGTATCTTCCCGACTGCTGTGGAGAGCAGTGTTTAGGCGGGAACCTTAGGATTTCCCGAATCTAGGGATTCACAAAGATTGAGGTCTCTAAGATGACCTGAGCCATTGAGGCTGAGAACCACTATCACTGAGGAGGGGCAAGGCCACCAGCTCTAACACATGCAGATAAAGGACATTATAGAGTTACATCCGGGGAAGGTCTACGAGGGCACATGTGGAGATATTTAGAGTTAATTATCAGGGATTTTTATTTCTCATTTTCCAGTTTTTACTTCTGTGTGTATGTAATCCACAAGTTCAGGTAACACTAAGACCAAAATTATGAGGGCGTGAGATCCCTGTCCTCAGTGTACACACAAGGAAGCAAAGCAGCAGAGCTGACGGCAGCAGGACCCCCACCCCCGTCCCCCAGTCCACCCAAGGTCTAAACCCCTCACTCTCCTGACGGCAGCAGGACCCCCACCCCCATCCCCCAGTCCACCCAAGGTTTAAACCCCTCACTCTCTAGAAGCTGCACGCTCTGGAGACCATAACCACAGCTCACTCTGGTGAATCCGTGCCTGGAATAGTGAAGCAGGCAGCATGCTGGCAAGGCAGGACTAGTTGTTGTGAGAATTCTTTCTTGGGCGTTAACTCTGTGTAGAAAACCACACCTAGGCCAGCAGGTGAAGGGTTAAAATCAAACTCAGAATGATAGCCTGGAGGATGCCTTCATCAGGTAAGACCTAGTAGATGAGTTGCTTTTTTTTTTTCTGCTAAAAAACCAAACAAACATGTAAACTGCTACATTAAACCATGGAAAGATGCTTTGCCACCTGTGTGTGTAGCGTGATGTTTGGACCAGATTAAGAATGTCTCAGACAGCTGTTACTTATTTATGGTACAACTCAGAATCCTTCTGGCTTTTTGTTATTAATTAAATGTATTTATTTATTTTACATACCTACAGCAGTTTCCCCTCTTTCCTCCCCTCTCTTTCCCTTCCCCCCTTCCGCCCCCCCCCCCCATCCACCCCTCCTCCATTTCTGTTCAGAAAGAGTCAGGCCTCCCAGGAAAACATGACATATCAGTCAAGGTAGGACCAAGAACCTCCCCTTGTAGTAAAACTGGGCAAGGTGACTCAGTATGAGAAATAGGTTCCCCCAAACCAGCTAAAGCATTAGAGGCAGCTGTAATGGTATTTCATTTGTATTTTAGTAAATAAAGCTTGCCTGAAGATCAGAGAGTAAAACAGCCCCACTGATCAGCCTTACAGACTAGGCAGTGGTGACACACACCTTTAATCCCAGTAGCCACACTAGTTTGCCATAGAAACTGGGCAGTAGTGGTTCATGCCTTTAATCCCAGCCCCTAGAGAGGAATTTAAGACGGGAGGAGACAGCTCTCAGACACAGTCTCATTCTGAGATTCCTGGAGGCAGGATCACCATTTCGGACTGAGGCAGAGGTAAGAGCCAGTGACTGGCTGTTTTGATTTTCTGACCTTCAGGTTGAACCCTAATTTCCATCTCTGGGTTATTATTAATCGTGCTACAGAAAGCCCCTGCTCCCACTACTAAGAGTCCCACAAGTAGGCCAAGCTACACAACTGTCACGTATATGTAGAGGGACTAGGTCAGTCCCATGCAGGCTCCCTGGCTGTCGGTTCAGACCCTATGAACCCAGGTTAGTTAATCTGTGGTTATTCTTGTAATGTTCTTGACCCCTCTGGCTCCTACAATCCTTCCTCCCCCTCTTCCACAGGGTTCCCCACGGTCCACCTAATGTTTGACTGTGAGTCTCTGCATCTGTTTCCATCAGTTGCTGGATGAAGCCTTTCTGATGACAATTGGGATGGGCACCAGTCTATGAGTACAGCAGAATATGGTTAGACATCATTACATTGACATGTTTTCCTCCAACTGTGTTGGAGGAAAAATCGAGCTCTGGTCCAATCGAGCTCCATATGTCCCCGTCTGAACCATGCTGCAACCTGGCTTCTCTGACTATAACTTCCTGCCTGCTCCTAGCCCCCACCCGGTCTCGGGCAGCCACCAGTCCACTCCTTATTTCTATGCGATCAGCTGTTTTTGATTCCACATGTGATAAGATCGTGTGGTATTTGTCTTTCTGAGCCTGGCATTCCATCTAATATGATGGTCTTCACAAATTACAGACTTACAGTTCTGAATAGTATTCCCTGCCGAATGTACATTTTCTGCATCTTTCTATCAGATGATAGACAGGTAGGTTGTTTCCATGTCTTAGATATTGTGACTAGTTCTACAGTAGCCATGGGAATGTAGGATCGGCTAGGCATGCTTGCTTCCTTTCCTTTAGAAGGAGTAATATCTTTGGGTCGTGTGGTTTGATTTTTAAAGGAATTCCCATACTATTTTTTGCAGAATGGCTGCTAACTAGCATCCTCACAGTGCACGGATCCCCTTTTCTCCACATTTATCTTGTGCCTGTTGCACAACAGGAATCCTCACTGGAGTGAGGTGGAGCTGGGACTCCGCTGTAATTCTGATTTGCATTTCTGTGATGATTACTGGAATGCTTTCTCATTCACCTGGTAGCTATTGCTACATCATTTTGAGGCGTATCTCTTTAGATCTATGGCCTGTCTTGATGGGACTGGTTCTCCTTTGCTATTCTGGATATTAAGTCTATTAAGTCGACTGGGCTACACTAGGTTATTCTGGATCTGACCCTTCTTCAGATGTGTAATTTACAGAGATTTTCTCCCATTCTGGGATCATGCCTTCACTCTGTTGGCTGTTTCCTTTGCTGCGTGCAAGCTCTTTGGTTTGATATGCTCTGTCTATGTAACCATTTGTTTTTGTTTTGGACAAGATCTCACTGTGTCACCCCAGCTGACCGGGATCTGCGATCATGGCGATCCCCCTTAACTCTGTCCCCCAGGCACTAGGTCAAGTCACTATTCCTCACTGTCATTTCTTTCCAGAAAGCTAAGGCAGCTGCTCAGAACTGAAGCAACTTTCCCCTTATACAACAGCACTGTTCTAACACACTGAGAGTTCTAATGGTTACATACCCATAGTCAGTGAATTCACCTTCATTTATCCTAGACAAGGAACAACTCCAAATATTAGGGGGAGCCCAGCTTATTTGAATATACAGTTAATGTTCTGCGAATTGTTCTTATCGAAAGGAAAATGGATTACCCAATAATTGATGAGATTTTTTTCACGCCCACTCTTGTGCTGGGACCCAGGTCTTGCATATGCTACCACGGAGCAAGCCCGTGATGAGCAGTCCCTTTAAGTTAGTTTTAAATGTCACTTAGCACCGTGTGCATGTACACGCCTGCGACCGTACAGATGTCGGAAGAAAGCTTAGAGGAGCCAGTTCTTCCGCTGTGGAGGTAGGCTTAGTCATCAAGCTTGTACCAAAGCCTGTTTACTTACTGAGCTATGTTGCTGGTCCCTCATGTGGGATTCCTAAGAAATACTCAGTCTCTCAGCCTGTTCTTGGTATGCTACCAGATTCTGTAGCCCTGCTATAAGGGTGAACTATGCAGTTTCTGGGGAGGAGGGAAAACAGCGTAGGCAAGCAACAGGATGAGAGGGACTCTTGAGTACCCCCCATTGAGAAACCAGGCAATTAAATCACATAAGGGGCAAAGGGAGGAGCTTGCTGCCCACACATGTGCCACAGGAGATGGTCTCCACCCACCAGCCTTTGCCTAGGAGTGGAGGAGGATGTCGATAGATGACCCACCTTCCTGGAGAAGTAGACAAGGTGATGGAAAGAACTTACGTCTTGAGTCGTGAAAGGACAGCTAGGTGATGACTGCCTAGAAAATAATCCTGATCTGTGCTTGTTTGAAAGGAAATGGTCCCCAAAGGGAGATGTTTCCCTGATGGAGGAAGTGTGTCATTGTGGAAGCAGGCTTTGAGGTCTCATGTATGTTCAAGCCATGCTCAGTGAGTCAGACCACTTCCTGTTGCCTGTGAGTTAAGATGCAGAGACTCTCAGCTCCTTCTCCAGCACCATGTCTGCCTGCATGCTGCCATGTCCTACCATGAGGATAATGGACTAAACTTCTGAAACTGCAAACTGGTTCCATTGGCAGCGGAAATCTCAAAACAGCCTAGTACAGACTCTGTTGTGTGGTTGCTAGTGTTGACTCTGATGAAGATTTATAATGAAAAGGAGGAGCTGAGCAAATAAAAACATAAAATGTACAGATTGTGAAAGGGGCACAAGAAAGTAGAATAGAACTAATCCTGTGTGCAAGGAGATAAATGTGTTAAGAAACGGAACTCAGGGAGTGGTGACCTCAGGGCAAGATCCCACCCAGTCAAGTTTCCAATTTATTAAAAAGGATTAAAGAAAAGCTTAGAGCTGGGCATGATGGCACACGCCTTTAATTCCAGCGCTCTAGAGGCAGAGATTGCCTGAGTTTGAGGCCAGCCTGGTCTACAGAACAAGTTCCAGAACAGCTAAGCTTAGGCAGTGAAGAAAACCATGGAAACCAGAAAGCTGGTGAAGATGCAATTGAAGAAGAACAGGGCCATGTTCCAACCCCAGCAAGTGGCAGAGCTTGCCAGCTTTGGCCACAAGGTTCTGGCTTTAGAGTCAAGGATGAAAGAAGGGTGTTATGGTATTTGCATCCACAGCTAAGGAAATCTGCTGAGGCCAGGCATGTGTCATGGGTGTCACTGAATAGAGACCCAAAGAGGCCACTGCATGAAGCTGTGAATGTGAAGCCTGGATTGCCTCGGAGACCCCAAGATATTGGCGATGCCACAGCAGAGACGACTGCCGAGTGGAGCTGCTGACAGGGAGTGGAACCAGCTCAGGAGAAAGAAGCATGCTGCAGTCAACAAAGCTAAGTGGAGTTGGAAATCTGAAGAGTGTTTTGTCATCAGACATGGAGATGCAGAGTTTGGAGTTTGCCCAGCGAGTGTTTGCTCTTGCTTTGATCCAGTATTTCCCCATTGTGCTCTATAGTGATATTTCGCTTGTGTTTTATCAAATAGAGCTTGCCTGGACATCAGAGTGCTGAACTAAGACAGTAGAGGCCAGGGGGTAATGTCTCACACCTTTAATCCCAGTACTCGGGAGTCCCACGCCTTTAATACGAGCACTAGGGAGGTGTAGACAGAAAGGGATATGGCTAGATGAGGAGAGGAATCTACGGAGGGAAGACACAAGAGCTCACTGCAGTCTGAGGTTTGGTGGAGGCAGTTGAAGTCTGAGGATAAAGTCTGAGGACACAGTCCGAGGACAGGATCGCCCCTTCGGTCTGAGCATTGGTAGAGGAAAAGGTCTCTCTAGTGGCTGGCTGCTCTGTTTCTTTGATCTCTCAGCTTTCGCCTCCTAATATCTGACTCCAGATTTTTATTTATTTATTGAGAACAATTAGAATTCATGCTACAATGCTCCCCTCCCTGTGTTTTGGAATAATAATATACATCCTGTGCCGTTATGTGTTGGAAATATGTGATCTGCTTTTTGATTTTGGTTTTATAGCAGATTGCAGTTAAGAATCTATTCTGCTATAAAATCTGCATGAATCTCAGAAGAGACTTCAAACTTTAGACTTTTAAGTAAGTTTGAGTCTGTTATACTATGGGGACGTTTGAAGTTGGATTGAATGCATTTTTGCATTATGATATGGCTTCAAGCCTTTGGAGGCCAGGTAATGAAGTGTGGTGGTTTGAAAGAAAATGGCCCCCAAAGGTAATGGCACTAATGAGAGGTGTGGCCTTGTTGGAGGAAGTGTGTCACTGTGGAGGCGAGCTTTGAGGTCTCTTACATGCTCAAGCAATGCCCAGTGAGTCAGACCACTTCCTGTTGCCTGTGACTCAAAATGTAGGGACTCTCAGCTACTTCTCCAGCACTGTGTCTGTCTGTACGACACCATGTCCCATCATGTTGATAATGGACTAAACCTCTGAACCTGTAAGCCACCCCAATTAAATGTTTTTCCTTTGTAAGAGTTGCTGTGGTCATGGTGCCTCTTCACAACAATAGAAACCCTACCTATGATGACAAGATCCATAGCCTCACCATCTGCAAATTACATCACCCCACCATCTACAAATTACATCACCCCACCATCTACAAATTACATCACCTCCCAATCCACAAATTACATCACCCCACCATCTACAGATTACATCACCCCACCATCTACAAATTACATCACCCCACCATCTACAAATTACATCACCCCACCATCTACAAATTACATCACCCCACCATCTACAGATTACATCACCTCCCAATCCACAAATTACATCACCCCACCATCTACAGATTACATCACCCCACCACCTACAGATTACATCATCACCCCACCATCTACAGATTACATCACCCCACCATCTACAAATTACATCACCCCACCATCTACAAATTACATCACCTCCCAATCCACAAATTACATCACCCCACCATCTACAAATTACATCACCCCACCACCTACAAATTACATCACCCCACCATCTACAGATTACATCACCCCACCACCTACAGATTACATCAAATTACATCACCTCACCATCTACAAATTACATCAGTGACGAAACTCGGTCTTCCCCCTGTCTCAGAGGGGTCTTGAGTGCATCTTGATGCAGAAAATATTTGACAGTAGGGAAAGGATTCGTGTGTTTATGAGATCTTTGTGAGAACAGGACTGAAGGCTCCTCTCGATGAGTGCTTGTCTAGTATGGACCTTCCTTTAATCTCCAGCACCACATAAACCAGATGTGGTGGTGTGTGTCCTAATCTCAGGACTTGGGAGGTGAAGGCAGGATGATCAGGGTTCAAGGTCACCTTGACTATGAGGCAAGTTTGAGGCTAGCCTGGGCATCTCTCTCTAGGGAAAAAAAAAACTGAAAAAAGGTGCGTATATAAAAAAATTAGATATTGTTAGCTCAGGGAGTCATTCCCTGGCCTCAGTTCTACCACAGACACGAGGAAACTGCCTAGTCACTCCAATCTCTTGGATGTCACCTAATCCCCAGGCAAGGCTATGTTAGTATCACCTACGAATGATAGAACTTTCCAGGTAGGTCATGAACAGGGTGACTCTGCCATTTGATAAGAGTTTGGACTTCAGCTCCAAGTGTATCTGAGCGTATTGCTACCATAAAAGATCCTGCAGCTGCAATAAGAATTCGATGACACGATGGCTTTGAAACAGGAGGACTTTTTATTTTATATAGCATAGGGGATGGAGGTTCCGAATCAGTCGGAGAGGAGGGGTTGATAACAGCGCGGCCATCTGCAACATAGCATCAGTGCATTGGTGGCCGTTGCCTTAGGTCAGAGGAGATACATGAGAAATCCCTCTTGTTTGTCCCCCATTGGTAAGGAATTAATCATGTAGCCATACCACGTACAGCCGAGGCAGCTGTATGCTTACCTGTTCTCCTAACAGAGCGGAAGAAGCAGGAAACTGACATCCATAGACAGCGGGCAATCTCTGCCACAGCCAACTCCCCTGCCTCCCAGCAAATCTCTACTTCCTACACCGTTCCACCATTGTAACCGGGGTGCAAGCCTGAGTGTAGACGGTGGGTAACTTGGCATTTAGTTTACACTTTGTTAGACTTCTAAGAACTACCTCTAGGCTCGCTGAGTAAAAGGGCTTTCTGTGCAGCTTGTCAGCTTAAGTTGGATCCCCAGAACTCACATAACAGCAGGAGAGACTCCACAAATGCCATGGTGTCTGTGCATGTGTGCACGCACACGTTATACACACGATAATATATATAAAACAATCGCATCTGCCCTGTGTGGAAAGGACAGTGTGTTACCCAGAAACTGTTACTTTCAAATGGAAACACTTACTGTATTCATGGCCTGACAGCTAGCACCTGCTTTCTCTCCGCTCCACTGTCTCTGTTGGTTCCACCTTGCTACCTCATAAGTGAAATCATACAACATTGTCCTTTTGTTCATGGTATGGCATTTGTCAGAATTTCCTGTTTGAACTGGCCTTGCTCTTGTGACAACCCTCCTGAGTGCTGGGATTGTAGTGTGAGCTACCATGCTTGTTTTGTTGTTGCTTGCTTGTTTTGTTTTTCCTTTTTAAAGCTAAACAATGTTTCATTGTATGTAAAGTACCACTCTTTTCATCCACTGATTGGCGCTTGGGTTGTTTCTGTCTTTGGCTGATGTAATGTCTGTTGCTTTAAGTATTGGATTACACATAGTGTGCCTGGTTTTACTCCTGTGGTTTGTGTCCTTGTCTCTGCTGTGATAAAATTTTATGACCAGGAACAATTTAGAAAAGTGTTTATTTTTGGCTTACAGGTCCAGAGGCAGAGATTTGTGTCAGGATCAGGAACACGAGTGTGTTCATGCGTGCCGGTGTGTACACAGGACGCAGGGGAATCAGATCTCCTAGAGCTGGAATTGTAAACTGCCTGATGTGGGTGCTGGGAACTAAACTTGGGTTCTCTGGAAGAGCATCCGCAGCGCTCCTAACCACTGAGCCATCTGTCCAGCGTTGTGAAGCGTACCGTTCAAAGGCGGCTGCTAAGTCACAGAGCCATGCAGCTATCACACCCTATTCCTAGCTTTTTTATTTCTCTGTTGAACAATTTTAAGTCAATTTTATTGGATGACACTTGGTGTCTAAATACTTTGGTATTTGTCTCTAGAAATTAGGACCCTTGCCCCACTGTCGTGGATGGCTTCAGCATTTTTTGGAGAGAGGGAATTTTCTCACAAAGCCCCACTGGCAAGAGAAAGTCCTTCTAATACAGGTCACTTGCCCCGTTACAGCGGGAGATGGGTGGAGAGAGTTTGGTGCTGTACCAACCTGTAATGAGGACTTCTGGTTGACTTTCACTATGTTTGCAGAGCAGTGGAGTTGGAAGTTCAGTGCTTTCACAAAGGACACATTCTTTTCACCTTCTATTCAGCTGTCCTCAATATGGTGCCTTGGGTCCTCATATATGTTGTCTCGTGGTTACAAGATGGATGCCATGGCTCCAGCTGCTGTGTTTTTACTGCACTCTCCCAAGTAAGAAAGAAGGAGCATATGTAGAAAGGGTTTTCCCTATTGAGGATGCAGCCCCTTCCCATCTGCTACCCAGCAGACTTCCTTTTGCATGTCAGTGGTTAGGTTCAAGGGAGTCTGGAATGGTATCGGCAAAAAAAAAAAAAAAAACGAGGTAGTTATTGGGCCTAACCAACCATGACATATATGGTATCCCTGGGCGAAGCACATTGCTGTCCCAAATAAAATGGTACTTCTCTTGACTAAGAAAATCAGAAGTTATATCCTCCACATATGGGCAGTGTCTGTTCTCATTCTTAAACATATAACCGAATTGTGAGAGGCTATGGCATGGAGACTCTGAGGTCGTATTCAATCCCTGTGCTAGTGAAAGGGAAGTTGGGGTTCTCTTTTGGATGGTGTTGGCACAATGAGCTGCATCTATTTCTGAGAAAAATAATCCTCCGGGCCATGAGTCTAGGAGGGCCCTGTAGTCATCTGCTGGGTGAAACTAGAAATCAAGAAAATGGCGGAGAGAAACAACCACTGCTGTTTCTGTCTAGGGATCATCATATTTGGGGAAAGGCAACATTTTATAGAAAGCCTTCACTATGCGCATGTTTTTTTTTGTTTTTGTTTTTTTTTTGCCAGCATCCTTAAAAACATTATTTTGTGGTGGAGCCTGACCTTGTGGATTTAATGATGCTGTTTATGCTGCTGGTCAAGACAAGTCATCATAGACTCTGCAGGGGACACCAGGTCACCTAACTCTTGTGGTATCCAAAACTTAGGATGCAGTAAAAACAACTTTTATGTCAGGACTGGTGACTTAATAGTTGGCTCCTTTTCCTCATGCTGCTTTGCATCTCAGAGTCTATCAAAATTATAGAAAAAACAAACAATCCTTGTCGTTCTCACCTGTGATTGCCAATGGATTTCAACATAATATAAGCCCTCCACATTTGCTCATGACACGCCTGGCAGAGGCTCCCAGGAGGCTCCTGGTTCATAGACACAGTGACGGTCCTGGCCATTAGTGGGTGGCTCATTCATCTTTTGTGCTCCACACCAGCAGGCCCTGTGAGTATATGAAAAATCGCTGTGGCAAGGGGCTCATCTCCCGATAAACTTCCAAGTGAAAAAAGATAAGCAAAGACCTCAAGTGGTGCTTGCAGCGGAGCTCAGGGTCATGTGTCACTTAGCCGCAGAGACACATCCTGAGACGGGTGTCATTTGATGATCTCATCCTCATGGTAACATGCTTACACACACTGACTACACGGTGCCAGGTGGAATAATCTCAGGGGTCGACGGCAATAATCTCACGGGACAAGGTTTGTCCCGACCAGAAATGCTAATTCACGGCACGTGACGACAGCGAGCAGTTCTGGGAGGCTGACCAGGCAGGAGGTGTGCCTTCAACTGTGTTTGCAGTTGTTATAAAAATGTGGGAAGGGGGCTGGAGAGATGGCTCAGTGGTTAAGAGCATTGCCTGCTCTTCCAAAGGTCCTGAGTTCAATTCCCGGCAACCACATGGTGGCTCACAACCATCTGTAAAGAGGTCTGGTGCCCTCTTCTGGCCTGCAGACATACACACAGACAGAATATTGTATACTTAATAAATAAATAAATAAATATTAAAAAAAAAAAAAAAATGTGGGAAGGTCGGTTCCATGAAGAGACGGAGGCACAGAGCAAGCCTAGCCAATGTCACATAACGACTAGTATTAGCTGAGCTGGAACTCTGAACTCCGGTCCCATGCGGATTAGCCACACTGCCTCCTCCTGCTGGTTCAGGCCAGACAAACCTTCTCTCTTACAGGCAGACACTTTCCGCTGCTGGAAAGTGTTATCTTAAGTTCTGCAGCTTGTCAGTCACCAGTCAGAGTGGTCTCAAGGGCCTGAAGCAACGATGATCCAGGGGGCTTTCCCTTTCCATCTGTAGGTGGGAGTTTGTCTGTCCATCATGTGGTACGATGGAAGATTTGTCTGCAGGGATGCCATGTTCCCAGGTTTTGATAGCCTCCTTTGTGCTGGAAGAGCTACGTGACACTTGATAACAAAGTATGAATAATATTACTGTTATCATTGGCTTTTTCAAATAGGGCCCCTTTATGAAACCCTTGCTGGTCTCAGACTGCCTCAGCCTCCCAAGTACTGAGCTGATTGACATGAGCCACCGAATCTAGTTGTGACTTTGACTTATAAAGTGCCCCTTTTTGGACAAGTTAAAGTGCATGGGGTCTTAGGGGACAAGCTCATGTGGGCATAGAATACATGCTTTCAAGAGAGTTTAACTTTTCTCTCAGTCTGTTGAAGCCAGAATACTTCTAACACATCACAATGCAAACGGTGGGAGATGCCCCCATCCTTTATCTGTGGTTCTTTTTTCCCTCTGGGGAAAAGCAAGAGTTTTGGAAACACAGAAGGAGCAGAGGGAGCAGAGGTTTTCGCCACCTCGCCCCTTGCTGTGCAGCCTGCCTGGCGCACAGATTGGGTAAGTGTGTACATCACTCACACTCACGGAATGACATTTATTGGAAGAGAACACATGGCAAGACGTGCAGAGCTGGCAGTGCTGACTCTGTGCCATGTGGCCATCTGGGTAACAGCTTAGCAAGTCATTTCGATAAATAATGCCATTTGGAGGAGCGTTTCAAACCAAAGCTGAGGGCCAGAATCCTTTCAAGGTTTTTTTGCAATTTTGGCTCGTACCCTCCTTTTGTCAAAGACTCGTTAGGTCACATTCCTGTTATGCTCAGCTCTTTGGGGTCAGGGGAACATTTATGCCTGGTTTTTCACTGTGAAATACCAATGGAAGATTAATATCAGCAGGGTAAATACCACACAGAATGAAAAGAATCACAGTGCATTTATTATACATGGATAAGGTTCTTTTTTTAGACTTATTATTTTATTTTCTGTGTACGAGTGCTTTGCCTGCATGTGCGTGCACACCATGTATGTGCCTTGTGCCCACAGAGGCTTGAGATCCCCTGGAGCTGGAGTCACAAATGGTTATCAGCCACCATATTGGTGGTGGGAATTGAACCAGGGTCCTCTGCAAAAACAGCAGTGCTCTAAGCCACTGAGCCATCTCTCCAGCCCTAAATAAAATTCCTAAGAATGTGAAATATCTCCTCTTTCCTTGAAGAGGCTTCTTCATTTAGCTCAGGAGAAGAATGAAACTTACCCTTATGTCTTAGTTAGGGTTACTTTTGCTGTGATTGAACACCATGACCAAAAGTAACTTTGGGAGGGGAGGGTCCATTCTGCATATAATATATGTTATATAATATACGTTCCATATAACAGTTCATCATTAAAAGCAGTAAGGGCAGGAACTCAAGCAGGGCAGGATCCTGAAGGCAGGAGCTGACACTGAGGTCATGGAGGGTGCTGACCACTGACTTGCTCCTCATGGCTTGCTCAGTCTGAATTCTTACAGCACCCAGGACCACCAGCCCAGGGCTGGCACCACCTACAAAGGAAGGGTGAGTAGGGAGATGGAGTAAGTAAGGGGACTTTCCCCCTTCATGCAATACACACACACCATACACACATGCACCACACACACACATACCATATACACATATACCCCCCCACACCCCACATAACCAACACACACACATACCACATACACCACACACACCATTCACACCCACATACACACACACCATACACACATGCACCACACACACACATACCATATACACATATACCCCCCCACACCCCACATAACCATACACACACATACCACATACACACACCACATACACCACACACACCATTCACACCCACATACACACACACCATACACATACCATACACATGCCACACACACCATGCATACACACACCACACACACACACACACCACACACACACACCACTCTGGTCTTAAGCATACCTGTTAGCTACCAGAAGAACATAGCATGGTGGGTTCTACTGTGTGTCTGATTTATGTCCTTCGGTGTAAGAATCTTTTTCTGTGACTTCATCTGACTTAGCTCATACATGTTTCTCAAGTCTTATCACAGTAATTTATAAACTGTTGAGGATCTAACAACATTCAATGAAACAGTTGAGACTCACAGTTTTAAAAGAAAAAAAACAGATCAGAGATTTCAGTATAAAACCATAAACCTTTAGTAAAAAGGACATGGGGGGAAATCTGAGATCAAGGGATAATTGAGAAGTTCCTAGGTTTGACAGTTTAAAAGGGGGACCTATAAAAAGAGAACTGGGCAGGTTAGATTTTTTTAAAAAGCAGAATTTCTTGCTTTGCAAGTAACTTTCTAAATGAGCCACAGGGATATGTGGCACATTCCTAAGCCCCAGCTCTTGAGAGGGGCAGGAGGGGGAAGGGAGTTCAGAGCCATCCTCAGCCCTCTTGTGAGTTTGAGGCCCGCCTAAGCTATCCGTGAGCCTGCCTCAGACAAACAGGTGAGGCAGAAGATGTGTCCGTGGGGAAGAGTCTTGGCTGCTCAAGTGTGAGGGCCTGAGTTTGGTCCCCAGCACTCCTGGAGAAGCCAGATGTGGTCATGTGTACCTGTAAGCCCTGAACTAGGCATGGAGATTTCTGGAGCATGATGGGTAGAGGTGAGGGGTCATGGTAAGGTGAGTTACTAGTTGACGATGGTAGACATTGGTATGCCGGGGATTGCTGGTGGGGAGAAGGCATGATGACTGGACAGGGTTGCACTGTGTCATTCCTTGCAGTGAAGTGAATTTACAATCATCTTTAAAGGGAAGAAATGCATAGTCTATGTGAAATCCTTTGGAAGATGCACCAGGGTAGTTCTGCTGCAAGCTAGTAATACAGTCATGCATAGACATCTCCCAAAGCATCACTTCATGCTAAGAAAGGGCAATTTTCACCTAACCTCAGGCGGAATATAGAGAATTTTTTCCATAACTTGGACATAAGTTGTCCTAGGAGAGTTAAACCAGTAAAAAATAAAAACGGTTTAGAAGCCTTGGTCACATTAGGTTTTTCTAAAGCAAAACGAACAACTAACACAATGAAAAAATAAAAAAAACACGCCTGCATGGGGAGGGAGACCTGAGAGCCCAGCCTTTGGGAAGTTCAGCCAGGAAGGTTGTGTTAGGGCCAGCCTGGTTCAAACCAAACCAACAAAAACACGAACAATAACAGTAACAATAACAAAAAACAGAATGGAAAGAGCTAAGGAGACGGCTCCATAGGTAAAGTGCTTGCCATACAACATAGGGACCTGGGTTTGGATCCCCAACACCCAGGTGAAAATCCAAGCCTGGGAAAACTCTCCCGACCCCAGCACAGGAGTGAGGTGAGGGCACAAAGACCGGCGGATCCAGAACTGGTCAGCAGTCTAGCTGAAATAGTGACCTCGGGTTCAGGGAGAAGCCCTGTCTCCAAAAATAAGGTGGAGAGCAACACAGGAAGACACAAATGTCAGCCTGTGGCCTTTGCGTGTGTGTGCACACGTTGGCACTCCCCTGTACCACATGTAGAAATCACCAAGAGCATATCTGTGGATTAGTGGAAGAGCATATCCCATCACTAAAAACAGATAAAGCCACAGGAAGGCAGACTAAACATTAAGTGGTTAAGATTTTTTTTTTTTGGAAAGTCATTTGAAGGAAAACAATATTACCAGAAAAGCTATCTGTGCCTTTCTAGAATAAGTGCTACTTGGAGAAGAAAGTCTTGTTTTTCCGAGTTGTGCTCTGCAGATAGGAGCCCAGTCCCAACACATGGATTCGTCTGCTCAGTCAGTCCAGTTACAGCACTTCTAGAACCGGATTGTATACAAGGCTCTTAGCCTGCACCATTGATGGTCTGCAACACGACCCTATAAAGCAGAAATTGCTCTTAGTTAAACTAAGGTGTAAGAGGTGGGATAGCCCACCAGAGACCGTGTCGCTAGTGGCTGGCGACGTCGTTCACATCCTGGTCTGTCCATGGCATTTCTGTCCTACTGCATCTTCCAAGGAAATGATGGCAGCCAGCCAGCTTGTTGCCATGTTCCTAGAGGTGGCTTCTTAACTCTTTTTGTGTACCTCTGATTTCCCATAGTCCTGGCAGAGGAGTCAATGCATTGGCTCCTTTGACTGTTCTGTTTCTCACTGTGTGTTTACAGGTTGGTATTCTGATTTTATCAGCCATCTTCTGCAAGCATGGTGAATGTTTTTTGTGCCGTCTTGGTAGATTGTCTGTGCTGTTTGAGTTCACCAAGGAACTGACTGGAGAGCTAAGATGTGATCCTCTCACTTCAGACTCAAGACGGTTGATCTCAAAGCGTCCTTCAGACTCTCCTGCCTTGGGTCAAGTTGCTCCTTGACTCTGGAACAGGTTGAAAATAGAACAAAACCGCTTAAAATGCAAAGTGGAAGCATTGTGCCTTTGAGAGCAACTAGAAGGCTGCTGTATTTCATAGCCTAAGACACCTGTAGAGAACGGCTAAGGGGAATCTTCCTGACTCTGCCACCACCGTTTAACAGGGCTTCCATAGCCGATTTCTGCTGGGTGTTGTAAACATCCATGGGAAGGTGTTTGCGTCTTCTTCTTACCTCTCTATCTGCTCCTTGGGCTCTTCCCAACCAAAAGCACTGTGATGGTAGACCTGTCTTCAGACTATGAGAAACTTAAAAGGCTTTTCATTGTCCTGTGTTTCCTGGGACTTGCCGGGAATTTAGAAAGTTTCGTAGTAACAGTATGAAGACAGGTAATATTAACTTATTGGATTATGCTATATGTGTAGTTGGGATTCAACTCTCTTTTAATATGATAAATTAACTTGTTACTGTCTCATGGTCTTAAGAAAAAAATAAAGGGGAATCAGTAAGTAGGGGGGAAAGAGATGTTGGAAAGATGTAGGAATCGAAATGCTTTTAGTAAAGATGGACTTATGCTTGGGGCTTAAGACGGCAGATGCTTTCCAGAAGATGGTGGGAAACTGGAAAACCTAAGCAAGTCACACAAGCTCCACACCACCTCTGAAGATCCTTAATGTTGGCTTTCCATAAGGGATGGGGTTTTTTGGTCACCTGGAATTCTTTCCCAGACTCTGTGTAGCCCTGGATATCCTGGAACTCACTCTGTAGATCAGGCTAGGCTCTAACTTAGAGATCCACCTGCCTCTGCCTCCAGAGTGCTGGGATGAAAGGCGTGCACCATCACCGCCCAATGGAATCTTTTATTTACTACTCACCATTCTGTTGTCACTCCTAGCAACAGCCAATCTTGAGCCAAAAGGGGCGGGGCTTTCACCCTCATTCTCCACACCCTGTAGAATTCTGCCCTGTAACTACCCCAGTTTGTAAGGTTTGGGGGCTCTGACTTTACAGAGACCTCCCCTTCCAGGTTCCCCATCACTGAAGAAGGATGCTTAAAAAAAAATATCCCACACGAGCTCAGAACTGAGTATAATAGAGGGTTATTTATTTAGGGGTAGGCTCACAGATCACAGTCCTCTGCTGGAATGGGGAACAGCAATCGAATCCCACAGCCGGAAAAGAGGCTGGACATGCGCTTTACATCAGCAAATACAGTGTAAGAGGTCATGCCCAAGTGGGTGGGTAATTTAAAGGCTACTGGCAGTAGGAATTCCTACAGCACCTAGTTCTAGCCGGGCGGTGGTGGTGCACGCCTTTAATCCCAGCACTCGGGAGGCAGAGGCAGGCGGATCTCTGTGAGTTCGAGACCAGCCTGGTCTACAGAGCTAGTTCCAGGACAGGCTCCAAAGCCACAGAGAAACCCTGTCTCGAAAAACAAAAAAACAAACAAAAAACAAATGAAAAAAGAAAGTTCTAAACCTAATACAAAGTTATATACAATAAGAACAAATATCAGGCATAAAAATTAGAATTACAACCAGCATAAACAATATCAAGCAAGAAACATGTAATAAATGTTTCAATAATTATCCTATCCTAACACCCCACCATCAATAAAGACCTGCACCGCCTTTAAAAATGTGGCATCCCTGTGGTGGCTAGTGTGTTGCTGTCAAATGGGCACAATGTAGAATTGCCTGGAATGGGGTATCTGTGGGGAGTCGTCTGAACTATGCTGGCCTGAGAGCAGGCTGTGAGCAGTTCTTAGCTGGGTCCGTGGAGGTGGGAGGAGCCACCCTGAATGTGACCAGCACCATTTGATTGGGCCCTGGACGGAATGGAAGGGAGAGAGGACAAGCCGACACTAGTGTGCATGCTAGTTCGTTGCTCTCTGCTCCTAAGCGGAATGTGTGTGATCCGTTCTCTTTTGCTGCTGTGACTTCTCCATAATGGTGAACAGTCAGCTGGAACCGTGAGCTAAAGCAAACCTCCTGTCCCCTAGTATTTTTGTCAGGGCAGTTTGTCACAGTCACGGGAAGTGAAGCTAAGTCACCCAAACACAATGTCTGTCATTTCTCCACTGTGCTGGTTGGCGCTAACCGAAAGCCTTGTTCATCTTGAGAACCCACTGGAACCGCTCAATAACTTGCTACCAGTGAAGTTCAGATTTGCAAAGCATCTGGCGCTTCCCCCATGAACTGCTAGTCTATTTCGTACCTATTTGTTTCTAACACTCATTTCTCTAGCCTTAGCTACATGTCAGATCCATCAGGCTGTTTATATTAATACTTGCTCTGGACTTCTATACTCAGCATCTCAAAATACTTTGTCTCAAAATACTTTGAACATATCACTGCATGTGTGAAGCTGAACATTTTCATGAAAGCCCTCCCATTGGGTCATAGCTGAGATTAGGAATCTTTATGCTAGTACCAGACAACGGTGACCTATTTTAACCTTGGGATTTTCCTGCTAAGAAGGTGGCAGTAATAACAGACTTGAATCGTGGTTTTATAAAATCGTGGGTTTCTTTGCTGTTGTTGTTCTCAGTTGGACTTTCCATCTTGAAAGAGTCCTGTGGATTCTTGCCTTCACTATTAATGCCTGTTCATTTGATTGCAGTGGTGCAGGCATGGATGGGAAGAAATGCAGCGTGTGGCTGTTTCTACCTCTCGTGTTTACTGTGTTTACTTCAGCTGGCTTGTGGATAGTGTGAGTACACTTTGGTTAGCAATGTAAGAGTCACGTGTAATATCGAGAAAATCCAGGTTTGGGTACTAGGACATATTTGTATAGATGTATTTCTAAATGTCATATATATGTATGTATGTATATATATATATATCAAATAGTTTTTCTAAAGTAAATATATGTGTGTGTTAATTCAACCTTACTAAAGTTGTCAATTTTTCTCATCCTTTATTACTTAAAGTAAAATAACAAAGTTGAATAATAAATTATTTAAAATAGGTAATGAAGATCCCCACCCCATCCTTCTTTAACAGAAGGTTTTGCTGTGTAGACTAGGCTGGCCTTGAACTTGCAACCATCCTTCCACCCCTGCACACTGAAATTACAGGCTTGTGCCACTACATAGCCATTTGTTCTTCTCGTGAAGCTGTTCTTTGTTTTCAGGCAGAGTCGCACTGTGTAGGCAGGTGAAGTCTGTTCCAGGATGGCTGGCTTGTTCCATGTAACGAATATTTTCAAAGCTGGTTGCATGAGTTCATATTTACAAACTTTTCTCATTTGACACCAGTCAATGCGCTGTGGGCTCTGTTTGCAACCAACTCGTGACCAACTCCGAGGTGTTTATAAAATAGGTGTCTCTACACTGGAAGGCCTGGCTTACTACCAAAAGCAAGGTCCCATAGTTGCTGATTTCAATCCGTACTGTCTTAAGAAAACTCACGAAGAATGGTTTCACTGGCCTGTGATGTAGGTCAGTGACAGAGTGCTTGGAGAGCCAAACAATAGGCCATGGGCAGCTACTGTTCTATTGCTGTGATGAAACACCATAGCCAAGGAAGCTTATACAGGAAACCATTTTATTGGGGCCTTCTGGCTTCAGAGGGTTAGAGTCTGGAGGCTGGAACAGCTGGGAGCTCACGTCTTGATCTGTCAGGAGGAAGTAGAGAGAACTAACTGGGAACGTCTGAGTCCTTTGACCCTCAAAGGTCACATCTCAGAGGCACCTCCCTCAACAACACCGCACCTTTTAATCCTTCCCAGGCCGTTTCACCAACTGGGGACCAAGTATCCGTTCTCATTCAAACCACCACAGGCTTGATGGCCAGGAGAGGGGAAGAAGACAGAAAAGGAAAAATGGTAGTCATATATGCCTGAGAAATTTTATGAAAGCTGTG
This sequence comes from Microtus oregoni, assembly GCF_018167655.1. Taxonomy (NCBI): domain Eukaryota; kingdom Metazoa; phylum Chordata; class Mammalia; order Rodentia; family Cricetidae; genus Microtus; species Microtus oregoni. Next base: position 712,641 of record NW_024543080.1, read on the forward strand.
ATGTTCATCCCTCGCCCCCAGTTTTCAGATTATAATTGTCACTGTTTGAACATGAATTCTTCTAAGGAATTTAAGGATGCTTATGTCTCTGCATGGATATGTGCAGCTAAGTGTAGATGCGTGTGCAACCTAGAGGCATCAGATTCCCCCAGAGCTGAAGTCACAGGAGCTGTGAGCTACCTGACATGGGTGCTGCTGAGAACTGAACTCAGGTCCTCTGGAAGAGCAGCACGTGCTCTTCCCTGCTGAGCCACATCTCCAGGGCCTGACGACCGTGGCATTTGAGCTTTAAAGCACCAGTGATCTATGGGTAAAGAATTGCAGTTGGCACGGTTGTGCTGATACACAGCTGTAACCCCAGCACTTGGAAAGCTGAAATAAGAGAATGATAGGTTTTAGGCCAGCCTGAGCTACATAACAAATTCCAGGCCAACCAGTGCTATAATGGAATCCTGTCCCAAAAAGAAAGATAAATGTAGTTAAAGATCTTTTTCTGTCTGTTGGTTGGTTGGTTGGTTGGTTAGTTCAGTGTTTTGAGAGGGAGTCTCACGTAGCCCAGGCTGGTCTTCCACTCCTTGTGTAGCCGAGGATGGTATTGAATTCCTGATCCTACTGTTTCTCTATCCCAAATATTGGAAATACAGTTGTATGTGTTCAAACATTCCTAGCTAATGAGCGTTTCTTAGAAAATAATGGCTATGACATCTACCCATGATATAAATAAATTAGATATTTAACTCAATTAAAATGAGAAATATTAATTCTTGGGGGGTATTTTAAATTGTGTTGTTTTATAAACTGGTCATTCTTTCTTGCTAGGTACTTTATAGCCGTGGAAGATGACAAAATTTTGCCATTAAATTCAGCCTCAAGGTAAAGATTACATCTAGAGAAATCACTGCTCCGTCATAGAGTCAGCAGTGACTTTGCCTTAACCTGTGCCTCTGTGTTTCTTGTTTCTAGGAAATCTGGCGTGAAGCATGCTCCGTACATCAGGTAACTCTGATTCTTCCTGACCTGTTGAGTTTGAGGAAAGTGATGCATGATGCTACCGATTTGAACAGCCAACCGCTAAGGCTACGTCTTTCTCCAGTTTTGCAGGCGATGATCCTCCCGCCAGTTGTGTGTTCAGCCAAGTAATGAACATGGCCGCCTTCCTAGGTAAGATGGGCAGGAACGGTGCTTTATGGGCTCTGCTCCATTTCTGTGTTAAATCCTCCTGAAGCCACACCAGAACGATGGGGGACCCGCTGACCTTTGAGTATCTTGTAGTGTCAGGATGCTGAAGGCACGTTTTTGTAGTAATGACACTTTGCCACCATAAATCCTTCTGCATCCCCTGTCTCCTTCCCAGCCCTCTTCCCTTTGCCATCTTTATCTGGTTCTTCATACTCGGAACTTTATTTCTTCTGCTGTGTGAGATAATATATTTCACATGTCGTGAAATCTTGCTGAGATGGTACTAGGATGCCACATGGTAGCTCTATAAAGAGGACGCCTTATTTATTCCTTCCCTGGCAAAGATGGATGTAGCAGGCTTTCTCTTGAGCAGCCAACCGGCCCCCAAATCATGACAGGGAGACTTACTATTAGTTATGAATGCTCAGCCTTATCTTAGGCTTGTCCCACCAGCTCTTATAACTGAATTTAACCTGTTTCTCCTCATCCACATTTTGCCTTGGGGCTTTTCACCTTTCTCTCATCCTGTATGTCTTACTCCATGTCTGTCTGGTGGCTGCTGTCTCTTTTCCTTGTTCTCCTCTCTCCCTCTTGTTCTCTTGAGCCTAGAGTCCTCCTACTTATTCTCTCTGCCTGCCTGCCCCACTTTTCCTGTTACTGCCTAGCTATTGGCCGTTCAGCTTTTTCCTAGACCAATCAGGTGCCTTAGGCAGGCAAGGTAAAACAGCAGCCCATCTTTACATCATTAAACAAATGCAGCCGAAACAAACGTAACACACCTTCGCCTAGTTAAAGTAATACTCCACGGTCATGGGAAAGTAGGTAGGCTCTGTGGTGCATATCTCTGTTAACACTGACCCTAGGATGATATCCTCCTGTGTGCCCACATACATATCAAGCCACTGTGTAGAAAAGTAGGTTTAAGAAAAAGTACCATTTCTTTGAGACCCAAGACCCTCCTTCAATGTCCTGTCCCCCAGGATCTGCAGGTACTTTCTGAACCCTGCCAGTCCTCTGGAGATGGTGGGAACCAGCCATGCTCTTTTCTCTTGCTGAATCTACTTTGTATACCATTTTCCACCAAGCCAGGCCTTCTAAGCATCTTGTCAGCTGTCTGTCATTGCTGGCATGCTGTCGGGAGAGGACCAGGAACAGCACAACAATGCCAGTTTTTTGAAGGATTTTTTTTTGCACAGTGAGACTTTCATTCCTAGCAAAAGATACAGATAGATAGCACTGCAAAGAAAGTGTCGGCTTTGGGTGTCCTTATCCCCTATGTTCACATAGTTCATTTACATGTAGAGCTTTGCCTCTCCATCCCAAACAATTTCCTACTCATACCTGCTGTTTGCCTCCACACATACACGTTGAGATATGGTTTTATGCAACCCAGATTGGCCTAATGCTTACTGTGTAGCCCAGGATGATCTTAAACTTCCAACTTCCTGCCTCTACCTTCCGAGTTCTGGAATTGCAGGCACGCACCACCATGCCCAGTTTCTATGGTTCTGGAGATCAAATCCAGAGCTTTGGGCGTGGTAGGCAAGCATTCAACCAACTGAACCCCATCCCCAGCCTCATGTGTATTATATTATTATTCCTCCCCTCTCCTCCTCCTTCTTCTTGAAATAGGATCTAATTTAGCCCAGGCTAGCCTTGAATTAACTATGTAATGATGGCTTTAAGCTCCTGATCCTCCTGCCTGCATCTCACAAGCATTGGGTTAGAGCCATGTATTCTTTTTTTTTAATTTTTATTTATTTTAGCCAGGTATGGTGATGCATGCCTTTAATCCCAGCACTTGGAAGGCAGAGACAGGTGGGTTTCTGTGAGTTCAAGGCCAGCCTGGTCTACAGAGTGAGTTCCAGAACAGCCAGGGATACACAGAAAAACCCTGCCTCAAAAAAAAAAAAAAGAAAGAAAAAGAAAGAAAAGAAAACAAAAAGAAGAAAAATATTTATTGTCATTTTATGCATATGGCTTTTGCCTACATGCATGTATGTGCACCACTTGCATGCCTGGAACTTATGGAAGTCAAAAGGAGGCGTCAGATGCCCTGGAACTTATGGATGTCAGAAGGAGGCGTCAGATGCCCTGGAACTTATGGATGTCAGAAGGAGGCGTCAGATGCCCTGGAACTTATGGATGTCAGAAGGAGGTATCAGATGCCCTGGAACTGGCGTTTCGGACATTAGTGAGCCACAGCATGGGTGTTGGGAATCAAATCAGGTCTTCTGCGAGAACAGCAAGTGCACTTAACTGCTGTGCCATCTCCCCAGCCCCATGTGTACTTTGAGAAAATGTTTACTTTAGGGAAGGGAAGACTTAGCAAACTCACTGGAAGATTGTTAGCCCAGGATGCAACATGGGTAGAGTCTTGGTTGGTCCAAAAAGCTCAAACCACGAGAAACACGAAGAACACTCTGAGAGACTCCGAAGAGGACTTCCCTGAAGTTCACAAAGTTTTGCCCTAGAGCTAAATGTGCTTTGTCAATGCCTTTCCTGCCGAGGTGTCTCCTAACCTGGAAGTGTCTGCCCCACAACCACCAGAAGGTCATGATGCTGGGTCTCTGGGTCAAAGGGCATTCCTTCCTGCCCTTGACCACAGGGTTTTTGTGTCTCAGATGGTCACAGTGTCTAAGGACACAGCACTCAGCAGCAAGCAGAGTGTGTGGCTACCGTTCATCTTCCTAGTCTTATAACTACCAGCTTTACACTTCTTTACCCTTCTCTTAACACCTGCTCCTCTAAAAACCCCCAAGCCAGTCGTGGTGGCTCGTGCCTTTAAACCCAGAAATCAGAAGAATTCAAGGTCAGCCTGAACTAAGCTACATAGTGAGTTCCAGGCCAGCCTGGGCTACATAGAAAGCCTCTGCCTACAAATAAGTAAGTAAATAAATGACCCGGTAAGCACATTCATTTGTTAGTATCCACCATGGCCTAAGTGGCTACTAACAAATCCTTGCAGTTAACAGACAAGAGCGAACTTGAATTGCAGGGCTGGGGCCTTTCCCAGACGCTCTGCAGTCGCGGCACAGGGGTCCACAGGCTGACAAACTCTGCACCGGGAATCCCCTAGGGCCCAACACGGACATTAACAGCCGTGATTCCACTCCAGAGCCACGACTGAGAGCCCTCTAAACACTGCCTCTTTTGATCACGACACACAGGAGTCTGCGTTCATGCGAATGCCCTTGCAGACTGTCCTCCATGGGGCTTTAAGGAAACCAGCGAGCATATTGGAAGCTCCACGTTGTTTCCTTCGTAGTCTATGGACAAATTGCTATCTCCCAGTAGTCTTTGGTTTATTTATTTATTTATTTATTTATACAATATTCTGTCTGTGTGTGCCTGCAGGCCAGAAGAGGGCACCAGACCTCATTACAGATGGTTGTGAGCCACCATGTGGTTGCTGGGAATTGAACTCAGGACCTTTGGAAGAGCAGGCAATGCTCTTAACCTCTGAGCCATCTCTCCAGCCCCTCCCAGTAGTCTTTGGTATAGCATCTAAAAACAGCCAGTTTGCACACTTCCCAACTTACATCATCACAGCCTGTGATTAACTAATTATAAAAGCGCTTGCAGACACAGGCAGCGCGAGCGGAGCCCCTCTTCCAGGTGACATTCATCATCGTCTCATTCTCTAGCGCTCCCCGCTCCACCAAGAAGCAATTAAGCTTTTACCGGCTTTTGCTGGAAGGTACCGCAGCAGCCAGCGCTCAGTCTCTATTATCTTTCATCATGTTTGATGCCATCTGGTAGACACAAAACTGATTAAGATTAGTGTTCAATGAGAGCAAAGCAGCAATTACCTATTTATCAACTCTGGGAGTGGCAAAGAATCCATTGCTCACTAGAGATTATTGCTATATATGGCGGGCGCTTTCTTCTCCCCAGGCCGGTCCCTGATCGACTTCAGGCTATCACTTCACGCTCTCCAACTGCCTCTGAAAATAGCTTTCTCTGCTTACGAGTCCCTGTTTTTGACAGTCGTATAGAGTGTAATTTATAGTCTAAAAAGGAGTCCATGTGGCATTTATTAAAATTAGTTAGCAAAGATCTTTTATCTTTTTGACAGACTAATCAAAGATTAAATGCTCGGTTATTTTCTCCACAGATTTAGCTACATTCTTCGTCCTAAATGTACGCTTTCCTCTCCGCTGTGGGGAGGAACCTAAGACAAAGGTGCTGAAAGGAATGTTTTCCCCTGCCCTGGAGAGGGTGTGAGAGCGAAGCTAACAGCTAAGTGGTTTCAGTCACCTAACCTGGCTGCCTCCCTCCTGCAGCTAAAACTCCCTGGCTGGCTTGCTTTACCGCAGCCATAAATAGGAATCATTGATGCACATACAGTAAAACTAGCAAAACAAACAAACAAAAAAAAAATAGAAGTTGGCCGGGTACCAGCTTAGGACTGGAACGGGGAGACGCTGCTCAGTTTCTGACTTGAAAACTCGAATCACATCTTAAACATTTCATTGTTAAAAATCAGCAGTGGTTCTGAAAAAGCATGGGATAAAACCGGACTCTCTGAACATAGCGGACAATGAGGACTACTGAGAACTCAAGAACAATGGCAATGGGTTTTTGATCCCACTGCACATACTGGCTTTGTGGGAGCCTAGGCAGTTCGGATGCTCACCTTACTAGACCTGGATGGAGATGGGTGGTCCTTGGACTTCCCACAGGGCAGGGAACCCTGATTGCTCTTTGGGCTGACTGAGGAGGGGGACTTTACCGGGGGGAGGGGGAGGGAAATGGGAGGCGGTGGCGGGGAGGAGGCAGAAATCTTTAATAAATAATTAATTTTAAAAAAAGTCAGCAGTGTTCTATCTGTGTTCCTTTTAAAATATAGAAGATCAGACAGGGGACACTTAGATAAAAACAACAACAACAACAACAAAACCTTACATAGACAAAAATAGCAGAGGGCTAGATTTTAAAGTTTTTTCTAACCCAGTGGTGGTGGTGCACGCCCTTAATTCCAGCACTCGGGAGGCAGAGGCAGGCGGATCTCTGTGAGTTTGAGGCCAGCCTGTTCTACACAGTGAGTTCCAGGACAGCCAGAGCTGTTACAGAGAAAAACCTTGTCTTGAAAAACACCAATGAACAAAAAAAAAAAAAAAAAAAAAAAAACCCAAACACAAAACAAAAGTTCTTCTTCTAAAACTGCTAATACAAATCTAAACTTACTACACCTTACTGAGGGGTCTGTGTCAGGGGAGGTGACATGCCATAATGTGTGTGGCAGTCAGAGGACAACTCTTTAAAAAGAAATTTGTTTATCACATATACAGTGTTCTGCTCGTATGCCTGCAGGCCAGAAGAAGGCATCAGATCTCACGACAGATGGTTGTGAGCCACCCACCATGTGGTTGCTGGGAATTGAACTCAGGACCTCCAGCCCCAGAAGAAAACATTTAAAAGTTAGTTTTCTCCTATGATGTGGGTCCTGGGATTGAACTCAGGTTGACAGGCTTGGTGGCAAGTGTCTTTACCAAGCCATCTCACTGGCCTCAAATTGAAATTTTCTTTAATGAAACTTAAAAGTATATCTATTAATCTATTAGGGGCTGGAGAAAGGCTCAGCTGTTAAGAACACTGGTTCCTCTTCCTGAGGACCAGGGTTCAAGTCCCAGCAACCACATGACTCACAACCATCCAGTCCTAGGGAGTCTGACTCCCTCTTCTGACCACTGCAGGTACTACAAATGTGTGGTACACAGACATATATGCAGGCAAAACACATAAAAATAATAATCTTTTAAAGTTTTAAGTGGATCTATTGGTCCTGTGCTGAGGAAACGTCAACATATACAATATAAAGATGATTTTGAAATGGTCATATTCCTAGAAATTACTTTTATGAAGTTATAATTTAAACACTATTTGGTGAAAATTTGATAATTTGCCTGGAGGCAAATTCAGTTCATAAATTCTGATAAAGCCAAAGCCTCATTAGTTCCAGCCTTCTAACGAGGCTCTTTTAAAGGGAGAGTCTGTCTCACCTGAGTAGTATAGAGCTGGCGGGTGAAAAGGGCAAAGCTTCGTGTTTGGAATGTAACTGTCGGAACTGGGTGAAGTTATTACAGTCAAGTAGGCTTCTGTCTGTTAGAAAGTGGCTTCTCACCCATATCCCAAACAGGAAGACACTGCTTCCAGTGGCAAGACATGCATCGTGCCCGAAGCAACTCAAGTCCTCCCAGGGAGAGACACTGTCAGGTGGGTCCGTGTGAGGAGCCATACTGGGGTCTGAGTGTGGGCTAAAGTTCTAGAACAGTATGTCCCACCAATTTAAGTGACCAGCAGAGAGTTCCCAGGGAACTGCTTTCTGCTAGTTGTCTTTTAAACAGATCAAATGCGCTGTTTGTGTTCTGTCCTCCTGTGGGGGGCTTCACATGGTGTTGATTAGCAAGTGTCCCCATGGGGTCCTGTGCTGAGCCCCTCGGTCCTCATATCAGACTTTCTTTATTAGCTCCCCTGTAATTAGTGCTCTCCCAGCTTCCTTCTCCGGTTCACGGCCTACAAGCAAATACAGCGTCACGCTTCTTCCTCATCCCACAGGATACAGTGTGGTTAACAGACCTCCAGTGTGACTCCAGGGATACTGGCTGGAGAACTCTTGTCAATGCAGTTATTCTCTGATCAGTCATAGACCTTGGCTGGGACGTGTACCAAAAGTTGTATCAGGATGAATAATTTGCAGTTTTGTAAATCATGGGTTATCCACATTTTGATTGCAAAATCCAGATGTGAATCATGTTTTACTCCCATTGGTCGGAGGACCTCAGAGCTTGGCACAGTGAAATCTAGCAACCAGCGTAATGCAATCATGTGGATGGCTTTTCTGTATTAATGGCTAGAGAGACAAAGGTCTGGCGTCAAGGTTAAACCCTTAGTAAATAATTTCCAATTTAATTGCTATATGAATAGGGGAATTTTGTCTTTCCTGCTGAAATATAGTATCAAAATAGTCACAGGTAGTCATTATTGTATTCCCTTATAGGTATATTGTGTACATGTGCATACATCTATATGTCTGACAGCAATTAATGAACAAAGGAAGCCATGAGTTTGGGAGATAGTATGTATGTGTATATGGGAGGATTTGCGGGGAGGAAAGGGAAAGAGAAAATGATATAATTATAGTCTCAGAAAAAATCAAAGAATGAAGAAAACTTTTCTGTGGTGAGATTAAAGATGATCTCTGAGAGCCACACATGGTGGCTCATGTCTGTAATCCCAGCATTCAGGAGGCTAAGGGAGGAAGATCCTGAGTTTGAACCTGGACTACATACTGAGTTCCTGCCCAGCCTGGACTACATACCGAGTTTCTAGGCCAGCCTAGGCTACATAGCAAGTCCTTGTCTCAGAAAAGATTTTAAATGGGTCTTTATTTATTTATTCATTTATTATATATGTATTTGTACATTATGGTTTTACACTTCTGCCTTAATCTAGTACATTCTTTAATTTTAAGATTTGTCTTATTCCTAGCCCTCGTGGTAGCTGTTCTGCGCTTCATCCAGCTGAAACCAAAGGTTTTAAACCCATGGCTGAATATCAGTGGATTGGTGGCGCTGTGTCTGGCTTCCTTTGGAATGACCTTGCTTGGTAACTTCCAGGTACTTCCTTTGGCTTTTTCGCCTCCTCTCATGCTGGTAAGATTATCCACTTCTAAGTTATTGCAGCCTAGGGTACCGTCTCCGTGTGACCCGTAGAATTCTGCGTGAATTCAGAAACAAACACTTTGCACTTTGATTCCACATCCGTTATCCCCAGGGTCGCCACGCCTGTTCCCGTCAGATGCGTGAGTGCTAACTGCTGATGCAGATGACATGACAACTGGGGAGTTATCTTAGAGCAGCCGTGAACTTCCTAAAAGGATGTCTTTACAGAGTGTTTCACGCTCTTCTTCATCATAAATCGTATCCCAGTACGCTCTTCTAGAAAATTACTAAGATCACTGCCTCTGACTATCCGTCTTTGATGAAAGCACACACATCGGAATAACAAGTGTCTGTGAGAGTAGAGAGGGACAGTCCAGAACCTCTCCAGAATCCCTGGTCCATCCTCCTAGAACTCAGAAGCCCAGGAGCACACCCGGAAGAGTGGTTTGCTTTGCCAATACCTCATCTTCCTCTTGTTCTGAACAGCTTCATCTATTTCGATAGTTGGATGATTTCCCTGCCTCTGTTCACTGCACACTGTAGTCCACCCTTCCCTGCTACCAACTTCCCATGAGCAAACAAAGAGATAGGTCCGACCCTCCCCCATCTGCCGAATGAACCCCAAATGCCACAGGCACTCCAGACCCTCTGCATCCTAGGGAATGCTTAGTCGTGCTCTTACCAAAACACACTCATGGCTTTCCTCCGTCTCTCTCTAACCCTCGCTCTTGCTGATTCACGAAACCAGGACCGTCTATTCCTCACGACTTCACCTTGGCACACGGTAGCAAACATGTTTTGCATTGTGAGTTGTTTGGCATTTCCATTCCAGATCAAGCTGGATAGCCCGAAAGCTGCATCCTTAGAGCGCACTGCATAGGATGAAGACTCAGCAAGAGCATGTCCACTGAGATTGCTGCTGAGATCATGGTGGTGGCCGTCCTGCGCTGCCTGCCAGGGCTCTGAGTGCTGAGGAATAGGAAGTGCATGCTTCCCCCTAAAGTCCTAGGAGAATCCCGGAAGTGGGTGGTCTTGGAGAATGACCAAATGTAAAGCTATGAATGGTGGCACTCGATATGAAGACCTGGAGTGTCCTGTCCGTGAGTGCGATAATCAGCCCCCTGGAGGATGGGATGAGAATCGCTTCCGTCGCTGCCCCTCTTTATTAATTTATAAAAGTTTGAACCCTATGACTACGGTATTACCTATCTTAAAAGCGGGTAAAATGTTGATGATAAATGAAATGGGTTGCATTTGATATGAGAGATTGATTCCGTGGATGTGAAATTTAGCTTGCGAAGTCATTATTTTAAATAAAATTTGAAAATATACCTTTTGAATTATGAGGGAGAAAGTGTCTTCCTAGCAGTGGGTGGGGGCTGCAACCAAAATCAACAGGAAAGTTATAGGGAAAGTGTATTGATTTGATACAGCACTACAGCAACACGGCCACCCACCTGTCTCTTCAGCAGGTCTCACTTTTGTGTGTGTGCAGTTAAAATGCAGATGATTTCAGAAGGAGTTTTTAGCGATAGGCGCCTTTTTAAAACAGCTAGGTAATGACTCGGGGAATATTCACAGTTCTCACAACTGACTGCAATAGCAAGAGCCTCCGTCTTCCAACTCTGCGGAAGCCATGAGTGTGGCTCTTCAGACCCAGTTCTTCATGGCCTGGGACTCAGGCTGACACTCAGAGCTTTTGCAGTTTTCTTTATAGGAAAACAAGACCCAGGGAATTCCTATCAACACTGAGTAGGTTGAGTTCCACGGACAGGCCAATTGTCCCCAGGGGTATCATGGTGTGCCCATCAAATCTTCCCGTGCCAGAACTGTCGATTCTCAGTAAGCACACAGCAGCATCCCAAGCTTCCTTCCCTCAGCTCGGAAAGCTGCGTCTGGGGTGTGTGCCCATAGAAACTTGACATTTCCCTTTTCATGTAATTTCCTGCTCCTTCATTTCCTTTCCTTAAAAGCTTTTTCTGGCAAACAAATTCAGGAAATAGATCCCTGCCTCTTGCAGGCTTTTCTAAACAAATGTTTTTAAGTTCCGGGAAAACTGTTTCTTTGCCCCCTCTGTAGATTTTCGCCATTTGAGAGTAGACCCAAGGAGTCTATGGAGATGAAAAGGTGTAGTTTCTCGCTGTCGAGAAGTTCTTCCCTCATCTTTCCGCTATACTTTTCGTCCGTCTGCACAGTTTCAGAATGAGTCTCCACATAGCTCCTCTGTTCCCTAGCTCACAAACGATGAAGAAATCCATAATGTGGGGACGTCCCTGACCTTTGGGTTTGGCACACTGACCTGCTGGATCCAGGCCGCCTTGACACTCAAGGTCAACATCAAGAATGAAGGCCGGAGAGTTGGGATTCCTCGAGTTGTTCTGTCGGCTGTGATCACGCTCTGTGTAGTCCTGTGTATCCTTTGAAGGCTCATTGCCAGGGACAGTAGGACTCAGGTAAGTTTTATATGACGAAGACGAGACTATGACCCTTCCTGGGGTGTGGGAAAACTGTCAGATCAAAGAGAATCAGACCGAAATGCCGTAATGAAGCCATCACTTTAAAAATGAATAGCCAGGAGCTAAAGACGTGGCTCAGTGGTCAAGAGCACTTGCTGCTCTTGCAGACAGTGGGACTTTGATTCCCAGCACCTGCATGGTGGCTCACAACTATCTGTAACTCCAGGTAGAGGGGATCCAACATTCTTTTCTGGCCTCCTCAGGTACTGGGCACACTAGGGGTGCACATACATACTTGTAAGTCTTTTAAGGATGAATAAAGAAAAACGAATAGGTACGGTGGACTATAGACGTAATCCCAGAATCTGGGAGGTAAAGGCAAGAGAATTGGGAGTTTAAAATATCATCCTTGGTTACATAGTGAGTTCAAGACCACATTGGACTACATCAAACCCTGTCTCAAAAATAAAAGTAAGTTAAAATTAATTTTAAAAAACATTAAGATCAGATTTTTAAGCCAAAGAGAGACAACGAACTAAAACTAAGGCAGATTCTGGTGTCTGAAGATTACTTTGGCCTATGGGAAAAGTGTCATAATTCTGTCTCTAGTCATATAATATTCCATTTATGAAACGATGGCACAGAAAGTCCAAAAAACATGTACTGGGGTTTTTTGTCATCTTAAAAAAAATTCATCTATGACTTTAACTCCTATTAGAGTCGGGGCATTTATTAGCCTTAACATGAATGTCAAAAGACATGTCTGTATCTTTCAGGATTATGAATGTTCCTGGAGAACAGTTTCAGGAACTAGACCACCTACAGTGAGTGGTTTTCTTGAATAAATATGTGAGGCTTTGAACTGTTGTTCATTTCCTTTTCTTCTCTTGGAGTTTGAACCAATGGAGAACAGACAAAGAAGAGCTGGGTGAAAACCAGCTTTTACTCCTAGTAAACCAGGGAAGAATGGCTCAGACTCCATCCACACCCTATAGTCCACTCACCTGCTCATGACAAGCAGAAGGGAAAGGCCTTACTCCCTTAAAGCCCAGACAAGTCCCCAAGAGCCTGCTAGCTGGCGTAGGGCTCAGTGATACCACAGGAACCTGGTCCGGGAGAAGTTGCCAGTTCCCACCTGTGCTGGTCACTTCTCTGTTGCTGTGATAAAATGCCCTGACCAGGAGCAGCTTAGAAGATGACAGGGTTTGTTAGCTTACGGAGTCTGAGGGTTATGGTCCATCATGGCGGGAAAAGCATGGCCACAGACAGGGAAAGCATGATGGTTGGAGCAGGAAGCTGGCTGCTCACGTCTTCATCCATACACAAGAAACAAAGAGAGAACAGAAGCGGGCAATGCTGTAGCTTTCCAAAGCCTGCACTCAGCAACATACTTCCTGCAGCAAGTCTCCATCTCCTGAGGGCTCTGTAAGCTTCCCAAACAGAGCCACCAACTGGGGATGGAGTTATTCAATCCAAGAGCCTAGGGTTGGCATTTCTCATTCCAGCCACCACCCCACCCCACCACTCACGTCAGTCACCCAGTGCAGACAGCAGATGAAAAGCAAAATCAGCCGATTTATACCTAGCAAATTGGGAGGAATGGCTCATCTACACCCTGTAGCACCTGTGTTTACTCACACAGGCTCTCCTCAGAAACCGGAAGAGGGGGTCATGATTCTTAGGTGATCAAACACAGCTAACACTTGCACGCCTGGGTTATAGTAGCCAGCAGTGTTTGTTGAGCATTTCCTGTGTCTAACCATCAGCCTAAGCACTTGGAATGTATTGATTGTTCTAATCACGGGTGGAGATTCAGGGGTAGGTTAATTTGTCCAGGATCACAAAGATTGTAGCGACCTGATAAAATATGATCAAATAAATCAAAGCCGCCATCTCCCCGGCGAGATAACACGGCCCTGGTGATATTTTCTACCCTCGGTTAGAATGTGCCCTGACTTGCAGTGACTCTCAGGCTGACAGCTAATGTTTCCGATCGTGTTGTAGCTAGTTACCTGGGTTTCCTGCATCTAGGCTCAGTCAAGAGACCAAAGATGCCTGACGCAGCTCCACCTGTCCTTTTACTCTCTTAAAGTCCCTGGAGAGTATAGGTCTGTAATTTAAAGAGAGAGCACAGACATAAGTTCTCAGATATGTCTAGGGACGTATCTCATTTTTCTAAATGTTTTTGGTTCTCGGACTTTTCATAGCTAACTAGAATATGCTATGGACTTCCTGCTCTTTTCTCAGCTCCTAGGCTTCCACACACACAATCACATGTATGTGCATGCACACTTATGTATTGAATACATATATTTCTTTTCTATAGGTTTATATATTTTTAGGAATGGGGCCACCATGATTTTTATTAGCATTTGTTATTCTTTTGCTCTTTAAAAGTTTTTCTATTTATTTTTTAATTGTGTGACTGTTTTGCCAACTTCTGTGTGTACCACGTTTGTGCCTGGTTCCCTCGAAGATCAGGAAGAGTCATCCCCTGGTACTAAAATTATGGATGGTTCTGAGCCATCGTGTGGGTGCTGACTGAATATAATAATGAGCTTCGTGGAGCCCGAAAGATGATGCAGTAGTGAAGGCACTGGCTGCTCTTGCAGAGGACCTGGGTCCAGTTCCCAGAATGCATGTTGATGGCTCACAACCATTCATAATTCCAGTTCCTGGGGCTACATCACCCTCTTCTGACCGTGACATGGTGCACATGTACCATGTAAGATGCATACTTCTTCATGTGTAAGATAAAATTAATCAATTTAATTTTAAAATTAAAAAAATTAGGCTTCATTATGGCATTTCATGTATATATAATGTATTTTGGTCATATTAACCCCCTTTCTAGTCCTTTTGTCCCGTCCTGCTTTTGTGAACCTTTTTGTTTTGAGACAGGATGACCTCAAGTTCACTGTATAGATGTTATCCATGAACCTTGGGTTCTCCTGCCTCCAACACCCCCCAGGCACACACCACTCACGGTGTAGATAAGGTGACAAGAGCTGGGGTTACAGGCATACACCACTCACTGTATAGATGAGGTGACAAGAGCTGGGGTTACAGGCATACACCACTCATGGTGTAGATGAGGTGACAAGAGCTGGGGTTACAGGCACACACCACTCATGGTGTAGATGAGGTGACCAAGAGCTGGGGATACAGGCACACACCACTCATGGTGTAGATGAGGTGACCAAGAGCTGGGGTTACAGGCATACACCACTCACTGTATAGATGAGGTGACCAAGAGCTGGGGTTACAGGCATACACCACTCATGGTGTAGATGAGGTGACAAGAGCTGGGGATACAGGCACACACCACTCATGGTGTAGATGAGGTGACCAAGAGCTGGGGTTACAGGCATACACCACTCATGGTGTAGATGAGGTGACAAGAGCTGGGGTTACAGGCACACACCACTCATGATGTAGATGAGGTGACAAGAGCTGGGGATACAGGCACACACCACTCATGGTGTAGATGAGGTGACCAAGAGCTGGGGTTACAGGCATACACCACTCACTGTATAGATGAGGTGACCAAGAGCTGGGGTTACAGGCATACACCACTCATGGTGTAGATGAGGTGACAAGAGCTGGGGATACAGGCACACACCACTCATGGTGTAGATGAGGTGACCAAGAGCTGGGGTTACAGGCATAAACAACTCACTAAGCCTTTTTAAGTTGCTTCTCTTCATCTGGTCACAGGTTTTAGCGTGTCACCAGGAATGAGACTAGCCTATACAGTACTGCCTAAAAGAAGAGCCGAGGGGGTCACGTTGTTAGCCTTGCGGAGCGGAGGCTGTTGTGTGGAATAGCTGTGGTCTGCACTGCTCGGCAGGGCGGCAGTCTGTTTTATACTCACGTTTAATCAGGCGGGAGCAGAGTGGTTGAGGCATGGCCCAGGTGTTTGTGCAAACCCACCAATTCATACCTGAGTGAGAATGGCCTCAGGCAACCTGCCTACTCCGCCTCTAAAACTGTCCGTGATGATAGGATCGCTGAGGGTTAGGAGGGATTTTCTGCGAAGGCATCTAGAAATAAGCCCAGCTGTGCTAGCTTCAGCAGCACACAGACTAAAATTGGAACGATACAGAGATTAGCATGGCCCCTGCGCAAGGATGACACGCAAATTCGTGGAGCGTTCCATATTTTAATGTGGTACATTTACAATGGAGTACTACACAGCAGAAAAAAATAATGACATCTTGAATTTTGCAGAAAAATGGATGGAGCTAGAAAACATTATTTTGAGTGAGGTAACCCAGACCCAGAGAGACAAATATCACATGTACTCACTCATAGGTGGTTTTTAAACATAAAGCAAAGAAAACCAGTCTACAAACCACAATCCCAGAGAATTTAGACAACAATGCAAACACTAAGAGAGGCTTACATAGATCTAATCTACATGGAAAGTAGAAAGGAGAAAAAGACAAGATCTCCTGAGTAAATTGGGACATGGGGACCTTGGGGGAGGTCTGAAGGGCAGAGGGGAGAGGCAGGGAGGGGAGCAGAGAAAAATGTAGAACTCAATAAATATTAATAAAAAAGAAGAAGAAGCCCAGCACGGCATAGATCAATAACATCTAATAACGCATGCAAACACCAGCTCTCAGCTCCACCTGCCACGTTACTTTTGAGCGTGGCTCTGGCTACCAGCTTTGCCCGGGATGGGGAGAATGATGTCTGGTTACCTTCCTTGACGGCTGCTCCCCAGACTTCATCCTCATGGCCCAAGACATCCACATGTTTGCAGCCCGGGTCCAGTGGGGCCTCGTTATGTGCTTCCTGACGTACTTCGGCACCCTGGCCGTGGAGTTCCGACACTACCGCTATGAGATCGTGTGCTCTGAGTACCAGGAGAACTTCCTGAGCTTCTCGGAGAGCCTGTCAGAAGCTTCTGAATATCAGACCGACCAGGTGTAACCCATCAGTTTGTCCTTGGGGGATGCGGTGGGTGTGACCACAGAGGAGGGGCCGGGAGGATACACTCCCGAGACTTTGACACATCACCTCATGACACGTTTCACACCCGCGGACACATATTCGTGGCCACATTTGCAGAAAGAGCTTTTCAGGGCGGGTTATTTCTTTTGTGAACAAGCACAAGCCCTGATGTGTGGAAATACACGCTGTCACACTGAAAAAAAATATGCACGACCGAGCCGGAAGCTTGTGCATGATTGCCTCCCGTCCCACCCTCCCAGTATGCCTTGCTCCTCTCATCTTCGTCACGTTTCGAACCTGGCATCTACCTCCAGCAGAGGACGGCTGACCGGATGTACCATAAAAATGATGCCAACTCTCGAAGTCGCCTTCAGGTCCGAAGGGCCTGGAGTGAGCCTGGGGAGATGTGGACACCCGCGCAGCGTCTGTCGGGATGCACACCGCACTGAAGCTGTGACTGTGGCCTGAGGAAGGCATAGGCAGAGCTTTGCCGCCAGGCTGACTTCACCACCCTTCAGCGCTCGGCTTTGTGGATCCAGTGAAAGGAGCATGGACGCAGAGAACATGCGCGAGAGGGGCCCACCACCGCCATTTGGACTTGGCTCACTCTGCCTGAGAAAGATCTCCAACTCTGAATGTTCGCAGGGATAGGCTGCGAGGCATGGCACGGGTACAGTCGAGAGGGCACAGTTTAGTTTTTGCTTCCACGCTGTGTCCTGCACAATTTTGGGTTTATAGCCCGCCTTTTCTTTTTTTCTTTTTTTTAAATACAACCCTCATGGTGTCTGTAGGCCTCATGAACAAAGATGTGAACCGAAATCAAGAACATTGTTTTGGTTTCAGTTTATGTTTGAAGCAAAAGAAGGGGGGGAGGGGGAGAATTCTCAAAGGAGCACAAAGAAACCTGCACAGGGGTGGGGGTGGGTGAGGTATGAGGGTGCCTGTGATCTTTAGGAAAGACAGAAGGTTGGAATTCTTGCTACATATCCCAGCCAGTGGAGAGAGTTTCACATAGATGTGTTGCCCAAATTTTATAGTTCAGGGTCTGAGGCCTTTTCAAATTTGGAATTTATAGAAGCTAATTAAAACATTGTCCTCCCCCAAACCACACTGGTACAAACAGAACCACAATGCTGAACACGGGTGTCTCGCCTACAAGTTCAGAAGTGATCTAGGGGTCATCCTAGATCCCTGTGCCAACAGTGTGCCAAATGCATAAGCGACACCACCATGACCCTGACCAAGTGCACTGTCTCAAG
The DNA here is from genome assembly GCF_018167655.1 of Microtus oregoni. Lineage (NCBI taxonomy): Eukaryota > Metazoa > Chordata > Mammalia > Rodentia > Cricetidae > Microtus > Microtus oregoni. The sequence continues at coordinate 730,161 of NW_024543080.1, forward strand.
AAATCCCAAAATTCACAGGGCCTGGGATACCCCGGAATATAATGTGAAGAATTTTGTAAATTCAATCCAAAGTATAGCTTCCCACAGAGGGGCTCAAATGTTGGTTCACCTAAATCTGCAGCCCAAAGCACAGTGCCTGGCACACAGTAGGTCTGAGCAAGCGGCCACTGAATAGGTTGTTTCCGAGTGGAGGTAAGGAGTATCAAAGAGATTTGAAGCTGAGTGACTGGGAACAGAAGCCATCTCAAGTAAGGAAGGAGAAGAAGAGAAACAGGGGGAGACTCCCTCAGCAGTGAATGTGAGCCCCCTCCCCCAGCAGAGTGTTCTTATCGAAAAGGCAGTAAGTGTTCTTACTGTAAATAGTACAGGGTGACGTCTCCGTTTAAAACTGCTTTGGGCTTTCTTTTTCTTTCTTTTTTATATTTTAAAGATTTTTTTATCAAAGAACAAACACGGTTTTATTTTAAACAGCTTTTGGTGACCCACTCGTCTGCTGTCTTAGGAGTATATGTAACTGCACATCTTAGCAGAATCTAGCAAAGTCTGGCGTTACTCACTGGGATCTGGCCACTAAATAAAGTTGTTTTTTGCAAAATTGTGACTTCCTTGTCTGTTCCGCTAACAGTTCTTCATGGGTGTGTGTCTCCATAGCCATGTTGGCTGGTAATAGTATGCAGAACACTGTCTTTACGTCCGCTGTTTTACTATGAAGGATACAATTTGGGATCAGGCAAACGGAAGAGGTGCATGAGGAAAGGAGGGCCAGGGGCTGCCTGCCCTCAGAGCATTCCACTCTCCTGGCTCCCCACAGTGTCCCTCAGTCTGGAAGCCATCTGCAGTTCATGGTTCAGGAGCAGGGAGGGCTGACTTAGGTCTCTTTCCCCCAACTGCCCTTCCACCTCCCGGAAGTGGGTGGGCTGGAGTTCTAAGCACTTGGTAGTTGAGGTAACCAGCCCTCATCCTGAAGTTACCTCAGCAGCATGAACTCTGGTATGCTAAAAGGGGTACATTACAAATAAAACATTGCTGTTAATATTCTGTGGATGTTAGAAATTCCATGCCAGGAATAGAGACAAAAGCTAAACATCTTATTTGAGAAAATGTTTACATACAATAAAATTTTATATTCTTTCCGCTCCCCAACTTCTCCTAGATTTTCTCAACCTCCATACCCATCCAGTTTCTCTCTCTCTCTCTCTCTCTCAACAAAAAGCTAAAATCGAAGCAAACGAAAAAAAAAAAGCAATAACACAAAAAAATACAACAAAAACCAGAAAGCTCACAAAAGAACATGGGCTTTTTGTTTTTTTTTTATGTTAGCCAGCTACTCCTGATCATGGACCTGCCCTAGAGAGTGGCTGATGTACCCAGTGATGCCATTCCAGAAAACGGGTTTCCTGTTTCCAAGCAGGAATCACTTCTTGGTAAGGTTTGGAATTGTGTGTCCATTTTCCTTCTCAGTGCTGGGATTTTGTCTGGTTTGAACCCATGTGGGCCTTGTGTGTGCTAGCACTGTCTCTTTGAGTTCCTGTCTGCCTAGAAAACAGTTTCCCTGTAGCATCCATCACCTCTGGTACTTGCAGTCTTTCTGCCTCCGCTTCTGCACAGATCTCTGAGCCTTAAGGAGCAGGTGTTTGATAAAGAAATCCTGTGTAGTCCTAAGCACTCCACACTCCTCTCTTTCTCTGCACACTGTCCAGCTGTGGGTCTCTGTTAATTGCCATCTACTGCAAGAAGCTCTGATGAGGGTTGAGGATATGAGTAATGGGTATAGCGATGTCATTAGGATTCATTTTATTGCTGTTTCTTTAGCAGAATCATAGTAGTAGGTTTTCCCCCAGGCTCACGACCTATCTAGCCTCGGTTCTTGGCTACTTTCACAGTGTTCCCTGTCCTGGAACCAATCAAAAGTGGCTGGTGACTCCCGTAACATCTGCGCTACTATTGCACCAGTATATCTGGAAGTACTTCTTTGTTTTGGTCACAGAGTTTGTAGCTAGGTGATATTTATGCCTACTCTTCTCTGGTATGGAGCAAAGCACCTCTTAGCACCTTGAACACTTGTCAGTAGGAATGAAGCTTCTAGTTGGACATCAGCTCGATTTCTCCATGTTCAGTGACAGAAGTCATGTATGTCTTCAGCAATGTGGCCTTACCTCAAGTTCTAGAAAGTAACCAATACCCTCTGATGTTGGGGGTAGGAGGAGCAGTGGGAACCTTTGGCCAACAACTCAACAAGATATAACCTATTCTCGGCACTGGATGTTTCACTGGTGGCATAAGGGCTAGTTGGGCATTGGCTACCCCATTATATGGTGACTCCAATTAAATTCCATATATATATATATATATATATATATATATATATATATAGAGAGAGAGAGAGAGAGAGAGAGAGAGATTTACATACATACATATACACATATTAGGAAGCTTCTACAATAGTAAGTTTCATATGACTTTTCAAAAGGTCTTTAGGGTAGTTGTCCCTCCCATATCCCTTCCTTTACACTGCCCTCCTCTCCCATTTAACCCTATTCTAGATTACCTTTAATCTCTTTATAACACTACCCCATCTCACCCTCCTTTCAACTGTTAAGAAAAATGAAATTTTAAAATCTGCAGCAAATAGATGGAGCTAGAAATCATCATCCTGAGTGAGGTAATCTAGACCCAAAATGATCAACACTGTTTTCTCTTACATGTGGATATCAGCTTTTAAACTATATATATTTCCATCCAAAAACAACAGAGGTAGCTAGTAAGGGATATGGGGTTGGGAGGAGATCTTCCAAATCTTTTTTTCTTTAAAAAAAAAAATTAAAAAAGCTATCTCACAAATAAAAGGGGAGATCAATGTTTGAGTCACAACACCCACACAGGAAACCATAATTGGGGAATTTGCACGTAGAATGGGCAGCCCTAAGTTCCAGACATACTTATTTTGGTGGTTCAACTGAGCCTCTTGAAGAAGAAAAGGCCAGAAGTATGTTATGGGCCACACCTGTAATCCCAGCACTAAGGAGGCAGAGGTGGGAGGGCCGGTTTCCATTCTGGACTGAACTGCATTGTAAGGTCCCTATCTCAAACAAGGAGAAGAGAAAGATTTAAGTATTACCACATATTGACCCTTCCGAGTTGTCCAGCCCAGATCTCCATCCTGATTGGTTGTCTGTTAACTACTAATTAATGGCATCTCCACGGTAGGGCATCTCAGTTTTAACCCCTGATCATAGGCCTTTTTGCCTACCCTTCACACAGCTGTCCCATGTAAGTTAAAGATGTCTGTCTTCCAGATGTTTACAAGGATCTCTTTTTCTCACCTATGTCTGTTCGCACAGCTGTGGGGAAATCCTAGCAGTGCTACCTTCAAAGTTGACTACGAGCCAAGCACGCCTTTCATTCCAACCCTTAGGAGACAGAGATGGGCAGATCTCTGCAAATTCAAAGTCAACCTAGTGAGTTCCAGGATGACCAGGGCTACATAGTGAGATCATGGAGGGAAAATAGAAGAAAAGAAATTCAAGGCCAGCCTGGTCTACATGAGACCCTAGCTTTAAAGTTGACCATGAATTTCTACTGTCACTATCAACCATCCCTCCTGAAGTTTCAAAACAACAAAGCCCTGGTCTCTCTGCTTCCATTATGTTCCCTTCAACCTGCTCTTAATACAACGAAGTCATCTTTCTTAAAAGCTAAGGCTGCTCACTTCCCCCCTCCCCTGAGAGCGCTCCATTGTTTCCCCGTGTACTCAGACTGAAATCTCAAACCACTACAAAGCCCCGCAGGCCCCAAACATGGTTCTAAACCTTTAACTCTTTTTCTCAGACCTCCACATAAATGCCAGGACACATGCACAAGGTAAATAAAAATTTAATAAAGTACGACCCCTGTGGTTGGTTTAAATTATAATTCATGGGGCTGGAGAGTTGGCTCAGTGGTTAAGAACATTGTTTGTTCTTCCAGAGGACCCAGGTTCAATTCCCAGCACCCACATGGCAGCTCACAACTGTCTGAAGATCCAGTTCCAGGGGATCTGACACCTTCACACCAATGCACATAAATTATAAATCGTGGGGCTGGAGAGTTGGCCCAGTGGTTAAGAACATTGTTCGCTCTTTCAAAGGACCTGGGTTTGTTTCCCCACACCCACATGGTGGCTCACAACTGTCTGTAACCCCACTTCCAAGGGACCCAATGCCGTCTTCTACCTCTGTGGGCTCATAACACAGTGTCCAGACATGCGTGCAGGCAAAACATTCCTAAGTTTAAAAAAATAATTATAATATATGACATTGGCACAGTTTGTCATTGTCTAGCATTTCTCTCCTGAACTGCAAATTCTAGGAGGGCAAAGATTTTTGTCCACCATGCACTTAGCACCTAGACTACTTCCTGGCACAGAGTTAAGTGATCCATACATTTATCTAAAATAAAACTGTATCTGTGATCCCAGCGCTTAGGAGCTGAGAAAGGAGGATTGTAAATTCTAGGTGATCCTGACCTACACAGCAAGACTGTCCCCTTAAAAAACAGACTGGAGAGGTGGCCCACTGAGTAAGCATGTGCAAGCATGGATAGCATGTCCCACTAATAGAGGTTATTGCTATCTTGAGACGGAAAACAGAGATGGGGAGCCATGGAAGCCTGCAGGTCAACTAGCAAGGCACATGCAGTAGTGAACAATGAGAGCGCATTTGAAGCCAGGTGGAAGTCAAGGGCTGGCACCTAGGTTTGTCTTCCATCCTCTGCATGTGCATGCATTTGTATCCACAAGAACACATGTGCATGCGCACACACACACACGGATAAAAAATAACCTAAAACAAGAGAGAGCCCACAACTTACACACACTCCTCTCCTCTCACTGTCTTCTTGGGATTTTAGTCTGCCACAAGCCACTTCGTGCTCAAAGCACATAAGAAGCCATGTCACTGTCGTGAGCTCTCAGAGGACGCTGTTGTCCCCTTGCTCATCCCAGCAGGCAGCTTTCTGTCTTCAGCAGCAAATGCTGTTATAAAAAGTCTTATGTTTTATAATGTGTGCAATTACTACAGGCCACATTCCCAAGCTCTAGACAGGACTGGTGTCCTCTTGTGTGGCTTCCTGTGGAACATTGAGGATAACTGGTTCCTGGCTGAGGAAAACTCAATGAATTCCATGTTTTTAAACCAAAGAGCCAATTTGACTCTTTGCGTCAGCTTTTTTATTTTATTTTATTATTTTTTTCTTGGTCTAGCTGCTCAGATAGAGTCCTTACAAGTGTGTGGATAAGAATAAAGAAACACTATCCCACCAGTATTTCTGCAGGAAGCAAGGCTGAGGAGCTCATTTTCCAGTAAGAGAGTACTACTTACCACCTCTAGACTTTTGTAAGCCAGACTTAGATTTCTAGCCCAGGTAGGTAGGAGCTGGAAAGCAGGGTTCAGACTAAACACAGGTACAGTGACTCACTGTAGCCACCACTGTGCTTCAGAACAGCCAATGGTCCAATTTTTCTGTTGCCCTGGTAGCGGCTTTCTCAAAATACAGTGTGCTTCCTGTTTATAAACATCATCATTCCTTGCTCTGGGGTTGGTTGTTTGTTTTTAAAGATGGGGTCCTGTACAGCCCAGGATAGCCCCCAGGTTGATACTCCCCCTCCTGAGTACTGGTACTATAGGCATGCACCACCATGATATGCAGCCTCCTCCTCCTCCTGAGTACTGGTACTATAGGCATGCACCACCATGATATGCAGCCTCCTCCTCCTCCTGAGTACTGGTACTATAGGCATGCACCACCATGATATGCAGCCTCCTCCTCCTGAGTACTGGTACTATAGGCATGCACCACCATGATATGCAGCCTCCTCCTCCTCCTGAGTACTGGTACTATAGGCATGCACCACCATGATATGCAGCCTCCTCCTCCTCCTGAGTACTGGTACTATAGGCATGCACCACCATGATATGCAGCCTCCTCCTCCTCCTGAGTACTGGTACTATAGGCATGCACCACCATGATATGCAGCCTCCTCCTCCTCCTGAGTACTGGTACTATAGGCATGCACCACCATGTCCAACAAGCACTGCCCTTTAATCAATGAGGAACCTGAATGCACACTTGCCAACGGTAGTCCTTCTATAGGGTGTTGTGTTTATAACGTAGGGGATTGAATGCAAAGATTCATGGGAATGTAAAAAACAAGAGATGCTGTGAAAAGGGCACTGTCTGTGTACGAGAAGGGTGAAGGCAGGTCAGACCCCTCGTGGTTTCAAGCCTGCATGACTGTAGAGCCAGGAACAACTGCAACATCCCAGAAGAGCAAAGCCACTGTTGGGGCGGAAGATGGGGTGTTCCTGATGCTCCTACGTGCACACTGTGGCCTGCCTGGGCCACTGCTTACTAACACTGATCCACTTGATGACCGTTCTAGCTACTGTGACTGTCGGACACGCTGTCACAAGACGCAGCAGCATAGAACCATGTATTGGACTCCCAGATTCCATACTCGCACCTGAGGGCACAGCTGGGACATCTCTGCTCCGTGGTACCCGGGGTCTCAACTAGATGACTTGGAAGGCAGAGGCTGGAAGCAGTGGAGTGCTGACTTATTCTTATGGCTGGGAGCTGGGGCTGCCTATCCACTTGGAGCCTCCGTTCCTCAATGTGCATTCCTCTGCCTGCGGTGTGAATCTGGGTTTCCACACAGCATGGTAGCTGGCTTCTCCAGAGCAAATGTGCCAACCCCAGCATTTGACAAAAGAGCTAGAGTCAACACAACTTCCACAGTAGAGCCCTGAGGCAGGAGACTGGCTCAGTGGCTAGGGGTTTGGGTGAAGGCTTTTCTGCTTATAGGTTCTAATTTTTCACTGCGTCCTCACACGGTAGACACAGGACTAAGATGAAACCGAGCACTCTCCTGTCTCCCCTATTGGATTAGGGCCTTATCCTGATGACATTTATCTACCTATTTGTATACTTTTCTTTCTTCAGTTATTGAGACAGAATCCTATCCATCCCTGCTAGCCTGGAACGCATGTTCAGATCTTCCTGCCTCAATCTCTAGAGTCCTGGGATTACAGACACTGGCTACCATCCTTAGCTCCACTAATCTCATGACCTCCTAAATACCCACCCCAAAATGTGGCCATGTTGGATTAGAACTCAACATATGAGTTAAAAAAACACAATTCTGGCAGGGCACCGTAGCAACCAGTCGGATGATTCCTTAGAATGGCTCAAAGGGACTGACTTTAACCTCCCCTAACTTGGAACTCTGCCAGTTTCCAGGCAGCTGAAACAGTTAAAGATTAACCACGGTTATGTGAAATAAGTAACAGCTGGGCAAACAACAGACTTAGCCAAAAAGCTTGTTAGGAAAGATGGAAAATGAGATGCCTCAGTGAAGTAGGGCTTTGAGCAGTCCTGGTGCTTTCTTGGCTGATAGGGGCTTCTGTGTGTCCCTCTTCCCTGCCTCTCTGAGATACACCGAAAGTCTTGTCCCTAGTAACTCAGAATGCAAGCTTACTTAGAAAGTATGTGTCTCTGTGTGTAATTAAAATGAAGATAGACCCCCTAACCAACTATGACTGGTGTGCTAACACAAAGACACAGGACACTCTGTGTGTGTGTGTGTGTGTGTGTGTGTGTGTGTGTGTGTGTGTGTGATTAAAATGCAGGGAGACCCTTGCTTGCATCACTGCTGGGACTTGTATGTACCCTCTTCCTTATTTGCTTGGCTTGCTTCCTTCCGTGGCTTGAGCTCAAATGTTGGAACTTCAGGGTTCTCTGACTCTCCTCCATAGAGAGGTCTTTCCCAAACCAAACAACATGATTTAACAGCACTTCCCTGCCAACTGGCCTCAGCCTCGGTCTGCTCCGTGTTCAGGCTGGGCTCTGGGTTCGTATCTCACCGCTTTTGGTGATCCCTGTCTGCATCGGCTTTCCACTCCACAGTAAGTCACTGTCTGTCCAGCGACTCAAGCCAAGAACCTAGCAGTTGCCCTTTCAAATCCTGTCAATCACGCGTAGCTATCGACACCTCTACAACACCCCTGATGTGTCCACATTTCCACTGTTACCACTCCGAAGCCAGCCACAGCTAGTCCTTCATTGCAACAGTCTCTGATACTGAAATCAGCAAATAACATGATTAGAGGAGCTAGAAGCTGAAAATATTCCCCAGACATACCCACATGTGGCTCTGGGGTGGAATTACTCAATTAAATGTGGTAGTGCAATCTTCCTATCGCTGTTGGTGTGGGCAAGCAAGGTCACTTAAACACAAGTGTCACCTGGCCAGCTTCACGGGGGAGCAGCTGTGACCTCCGTGGCAAGCTTCCTGATGTCACTACAGTGGAGTTTCCTGGGGTAGCTCCCCTAGTTACTCCTCTTCTAAGCCTTCCATTGGTTTGTGTAAAGCCTTACACCTGTTTCAAATTCCTTTGTGATCAACAATACCTAAGTAGGGGCTGGAGAGATGGAGCAGAGACCACCTGCTGCTCTTGGAGAGCACCTAAGTGTAGATCCCAGTGCCGACATCAGACGACCCACAATTATCTGTCACTCCAGTTTCTGGGGCTCTGATGCCATCTTCCAGCCTCCACCCCCCTTACACACACAAATATTAAATCATTTAAGATACCTAAGTGCTTGCTGCTTCAAACTCTCTGCTCGTAGGCCGTACCCCAATCCATTCTCCATCAAATAGTTCCCGAATTCTCCAGCATCTAGATTATGGTCTAAATGTTTTACTAGGCTCCTAAGACCTAATGATCAGGTTTCTGCATGCCTAATGGGATCCAGCCACTGAACTCCTAATCCCCTGGTCCAGGCAGAGCTATGTTGAAATCTCTACATTTAATCTGCAGGCAATGTTCTTTCCTCCTTCTGTATCTAACCTTTCTTGATTAGATTCCCAGCTCCACCTCCACTTGATTCTGTGTTGACTTTGTTTAGTTTTCTCACACCTCTAAGAGTGTCTGTGTTCCGACCGTAGGGAGAATGTGTCCGTGGCAGCAAACTCAGGACTCTTATCTTGACAGAATGTGAGTGAAACTTGAGGGTAGCTTTTACTCGTTATTCAATTAGCAAGAACTATAGATTTTGTTGTTTTGACACAGGATCCATGTAGCCCTGGCTACTAGCCTGGAACTCCCTATACAAACCAAGCTGGCTTCTGTTAAGAGGCTGCTTGTTCGTTTCCTGGCAGCCCAGACCCAAAATAACCACACACAAACCTTGTTAATTACAATACTGTTAGGCTAATAGCTTAAGTGTATTTCTAGCTAGCTCCTACATCCTAACCCATTTCTATTATTCTGTGTATTACCATGAGGCTGTGGCCTCCTGGCAAGGTTCCAGCGGGCGTCTTTCTCTGATGGGGGAGAGTCTTCTGTTTTGTGGAATTTCATTGGTTAAATAAAGAGACTGCCTTGGCCCTGATAGGACAGAAAATTAGGTAGGTGGAGTAGACAGACAGAATGCTGGGAGAAAGAAGCCAAGTCAGGCAGTCGCCATGATTCTCCCACTCCAGACAGACGCAGGTTAAGATCTTTCCTGGTAAGCCAGCTCATGGTGTTACACAGATTATTAGAAAATGGGTTAGATCAATATGTAAGAGCTAGCCAATAAGAGGTTAAAATTAATGGGCCAAGCAATATTTAAAAGAATACAGTTTCCGTGTAATTATTTCGGGTAAAGCTAGCCGGGTGGCGGGAAGCAGCCCTGCCTCTCACAATACAACATTTCTCCTTCAGCAGCTACATGGTGTCTCTCTGACTCCGCCTTCTTCCTCCCAGCATTCATTTAGTTTCCCTGCCTAGCTCTATTCTGCCTTGCCATATGCCCAAAGCAGCTTCTTTATTCATTAACCAATAAAAGCAACACATATACAAAAGGATCTCCCACACCAGGCCTCTACCTTCAGGGATTATAGATGAAAACCACCAGGCTAGGCTCTGCAAGTAATTGTTGAATATTACTTAAGATAGTATAATTTTGACACAAAGGCCCAAGTGGTACTATAGCAAATTATTATGGGACATATTATATTTAATATTTTTCTCTGATAGCAATGAGAGACATATGAAAGCGAGCCCTTTTAAGCAGTGCTGCTAGAACCTGTCTACTCAAAAATTAAGTTGTTCTTTTTTAAATGTATTAGATACAAGAGGGGGAAGGGGAATTAGCGGACAGGTTATAGTTGGCATTATTGCCAAAAGTTTGCCCAACTACTCTGTTCTTGTAAACCATGCTATTGGCTTTTAAAGAGAAATGAACTGTTCATTCATCTCCCCTCTCCCTCCCTGCTCCCTCTGATGATGAGAAGCCATTTGATCAGGTCTGTGAGGGAACAGCACCACCTGCTGGGAAGAGCCTGTTCTGCACCCATATTAGCAGTAAGGCCAAGGCTGTCAGCCTTCCCTAAACATGAGTCAAGTTCAGCAAACAAGGCCAACATAAATAGCAAACCTTTCCACTCCAGATTTTCTGATTTAGATAATCGGCTTTTGAGACTTCTCTCCCTAAAACACAGAACAAAGTATATCTGTCTAGACAGACATAAAAACCCACCGTTTCCAGAGTCCCTTGTACCAGGGCGGGAAACTATTTTATTTTACATGTATAAGTATCCTGCCTGCATGTATGGACCACATGTACATTTGGTACATGAAGAGGCACCAGACCCCTAGGACTGAAGTTATATGGTTGTGAGTCACCATGTAGGTGCTGGGAACCAAATCCTGGTCCTTTGCAGGTGCATCCAGTATCTTAACCACTGGGCAACCTCCAGCACCTTAAAGATAGGGGCTTCTTGTTTGGTTGGTTGGGGTTTTGTTTGTTTGTTTGAAACTCTATGCAGTCTTGAATGTCCTGGAACTCATGGGTATATAGACCAAGCTGGCCTGGAACTCAGAGATCCTCCAACCTCAGCTGGGATTAAAGGTTCTCTTTGAGAGTTGGTTCCCGATATACCACTACACGGGGCTCTTTCTCTCAATTCCTTACTTTTCTAATTACTGCTTGTGGTGGTCTGAAAGAAAATGACCACCAACGGGAGTGGCACTAGTAGGAAGTGTGGCCTTATTGGAGAAGAATCACTATGGAGGCAGGCTTTGAGGTCTCACATAAGCTCAAGCTACACCCAGTGAGACAGTTCACATCCTGTTGCCTGAGCAACACGTAGAATGCTCAGCACCATGACTGCCATACCCTGCTATGATGATAATGGACGGAACCTCTGAACTGTTAAGCCACCCAATTAAATGATTTCCTCTATATGAGTTGCCAAGGTCATGGTGTCTCCTCACAGTAATAGAAACCCTAAAACAGAAGTTGGTACCAAAGACTTTTGTTTGGAGGAATTTGGACTTTGGTACTTTGGGTTAGGAAAGCAGTGGAATGGTTTCTGCACTGTTTAATGGGACATACTAGTAGGAGTGGTTTGAACTGGGGGGGGGGGCTGCTCAAGAGGTTTCAGAGAATTGGAGATCATTCTTGTGATAATTTGGTGAAGGAAGTGACTGCTTTTTGACCTTGTCTGAAGGCTCTGCCTGAGGCTAAAGTGAAGAGATTTGGATTAATTCTGTTGACAGAAGAAATTTCAAAACAGCCCAGCCTAGTATAGACTCTGCTGTGTGGTTACTAGTGGTAATTCTAATGAAGATTTATAAAGAAAAGGAGCAAGCTGAGCAAGAAAAAAATACAAGATGTTAGAACAATTTGAGGAGGAAAAAGAGCAGCAGGAAGCAGAATGGAGTTAAGACCTGTGTTCAAGGAGACAGTAGAAAAGAAAAGAGTTAGTGGTGACCTCCAGGACAACTAAGTTTCCAACTCTGGAAAAGGAATTAAAGAAAAGCTTAGGGACAGGTGCGGTGCTGCATGCCTTTAACCGCACTCAGGAGGTAGGCGCTGGCAAACCTGAGTTTGAAGCCAGCCTGGTCTACAGAGCAAGTTCCAGAAAGGCCAAGCTTAGACAGCGAAGGAAACTAGAAAAACAGAAAGCTGGTGGAGACGTCACTGAACAAGGGGGCCACGTTCCAGTCCCAGCAAGCAGCAGAACTTGGCAACTTTGGCCACATGGTTCTGGCTTTAGAGTCAAGAATAGAAGAAAGGAGTTAACTAAAGAAAGCCATTGAGGCCAGGCACATGTCAGGGTGTCCCTGAATGGAGGCCTAGGCGGTCATTGTGTGAAGCTGTGAAGGTGAAACCTGGGTTGCCTTAGAGACCCCAAGATGTTGGAGACGGTAAAGCTATGGGATCCTGCCAAGGAAAGCTGCTAACAAGGAATGGAACCAGCTCAAGAGAAAGAAGTTGTACCCCACAAAGTTGAAAGGAGCTGGAGATCTGAAGAGCGTTTTGACATCAGACATGGAGATGCAGAGTTTAAAGTTTGCCCAGCTGGCTTTCAGTCTTATTAGGTCCAGTATTTCCTCACCATGCTCCCTTCCCTTCTGGAATGCTAATGCGTATCCTGTGCCACTATATGTTGGAAGTATGTGATCTGCTTTTTTATTTTGATTTTATAGGGGATTAGAGTTAAGAGATTGCATAAATCTCAGAAGAGATTTTGGGACTTTAGACTTTTAAATAAGTTTGGGACTATTATAGACTATGGGGACTTTCGAAGTTAGGCTGAATCATTTATGCATTATGATGTGGCTACATACCTTTGGGGGCCGGGGAATGGAATGTTGTAGTTTGAAAGAAAAGGGCCCCCAAAGGAGGTGGCACTATGTAAAATCTCAGCTGCCTCTCCAGCACCATGCCTGCACACCACTATGTCCTACCATGGTAATAATGGACTGAACCTCTGAACTATAAGCCACCCCAATTAAATATTTCTTTTATAAGAGTTGCTGTGGTCATGGTGTCTCTTCACAGCAGAAACCCTAAGACACTGCTATTAAACAATAACCCGTTCTGCCTTCTGCCTTCCCCCCTCATATTTGCAAGACTTTCCCCCTTATTCAATGCATCTCCAAAAATTATTCTTCCAGGATTTTCTTGATTAATTAGAAATAACTGTTTTCTTCAAGCATGTTCTTACATAGCTTAAAATATGCACAACTGTCCCTTTCATTAGCTTATGGTTTTATCATCATTTACAAATTAGTCCCATTTCTATGGCTTACATGAATTTGATTCTATTTTCGAGTCTGATACAAAATCTGAATCATCAACATAACATTTTTTTCTATTCCCTTCCCCCCTCATATTTGCAAGACTTTCCCCCTTATTCAATGCATCTCTAAAATTATTCTTCCAAGATTTTCTTGATTAATTAGAAAAATAACTGTTTTCTTCAAGCATGTTCTTACATAGCTTAAAAAAATGAGATACTGCTGGGCGGTGGTGGTGGTGCACACCTTTAATCCCAGCAATAATGAGGAAGAGGCAGGAGAATCTCTGAGTCCAGCCAACCTGGTCTACAAAAGAGGTCCAGGACAGCCAAAGCGACACAGAAAAATCCTGTCTCAAAAAACAAAAAATGAGCCAGGCAGTGGTGGTGCACGCCTTTAATCCCAGCACTCAGGAGGCAGAGGCAGGTGTATCTCTGTGAGTTCGAGACCAGCCTGGTCTACAAGAGCTAGTTCCAGGACAGGCTCTAAAACCACAGAGAAACCCTGTCTTGAAAAAACCAAAAAACAAAAAAATGAGATGGCTTGGTGGGTAAAGGTTTCTGCCACCAAGACTCATGACCTAAATTCAATACCCAGGACCCCAGATGACAAGAGAGAACCAACTATCACACTGTCCTGCCTTACACACTCACTTCACACCACATACAAACTCATATACACTTTCACACCACACACACATTCACATCAAATACACACATTCACACCACACACACACACTCACACCACATACATTCACACCACACACACACTCACACCACATACATTCACACCACACACACACACACTCACACCACATACATTCACACCACACACACACACTCACACCACATACATTCACACCACACACACACACTCACACCACATACATTCACACCACACACACACTCACACCACATACATTCACACCACACACACACTCACACCACATACATTCACACCACACACATTCACACCACACACACACTCACACCACATACATTCACACCACACACACACTCACACCACATACATTCACACCACACACATTCACACCACACACACACTCACACCACATACATTCACACCACACACACACTCACACCACATACATTCACACCACACACACACTCACACCACATTCACACCACACACACACTCACACCACATACATTCACACCACACACACACACTCACACCACATTCACACCACACACACTCACACCACATACATTCACACCACACATTGACATCATACTCACATTCGTATCAAACACACATTCACACCACACACAAACTTACACAAAAAAATTTTTAAAAAAATTAAAAAGAAAAAAACACGGTTATCAAAAGTTCCAAGAACCTTCACTTGGTGTAGGAGGTCCTTCTGTCTATGTGTTGCTTTCATTGGTTAATAAAGGAACTGCTTTGGGCCTATAGCAGAGCTGTAGGGGAACAGAGCTAGGTGGGAAAAACCAAAAGGAATGCTGGGAGAAGGAAGGCAGAGCGGGGAGACACCATGGATCTGCCCCCAGAGTCAGACATGCCAAAACTTTGCCGGTAAGCCACTGCCATGTGGCGATACACAGATTAATGGAGATGGGTTAAATTAAGATGTAAGAGTTAGCCAATGAGAAGCTAAAGTTAATGGGCCAAGCAGTGTTTTAATTAATACAGTTCCTATGTGATTATTTTGGGTCTAAGCTAGCTGGGACAAACAAGCGGCCTGCTACAACATTCACTCATACATGAATGCTTACTGCCGGAATTAAATACAAGTTGAAGCTAGGTAATGATTTTCATTTATAGCCTGTTAAAAGAGACATGTGTATCACACACTGAGTGCAAAAACTAAAAGTCCAGCTGTTCTGCTGTTCCAGGCTTACTTTCCTTTTTGCTTCTGGCAGCATGATGTACACTCCACAATCTATATGAAACTGAAAGAGGAAAATGCCTTTATTAATTAATTCCAGGACATGGACATGAAACCCTGTCAGGAAAGCATGGGGATAAACAATGCTGTCATAAAATGTACATCTAGCACATCCATTTCAGAGGAAATATTACACATTAGAGTTCTTCGTGGTGTTACACTGGTTTCAATAAAACATTTTAAAAATAGTCATTAACATATATTCAAGCTATGCTAAGACATAAGAAGGCAACTGTAAAACGGTGCTAACACTGGCAGGGGGAGCGGAGCCATCGTCACCTCAGCTGCTCCACGAACACTGCTCTAGAGGTGGACATGCTGCCTAGCACCATCTGACACCTGACTGACCAAAACCAATTTCCCTTCTCTGAGCAGAACCAATGGCTGTCTCGTGCACGCGGGAAGCGAGTCTGAGAACCAATGGCTCTGTCTCGTGCACGGGGGAAGCGAGTCTGAGAACCAATGGCTCTGTCTTGTGCACGCGGGAAGCGAGTCTGAGAACCAATGGCTGTCTCGTGCACGCAGGAAGCGAGTCTGAGAACCAATGGCTGTCTCGTGCACGCGGGAAGCGAGTCTGAGAACCAATGGCTGTCTCGTGCACGCGGGAAGCGAGTCTGAGAACCAATGGCTCTGTCTCGTGCACGCGGGAAGCGAGTCTGAGAACCAATGGCGCTGTCTCGTGCACGCGGGAAGCGAGTCTGAGCAGAACCAATGGCTCTGTCTCGTGCACGCGGGAAGCGAGTCTGAGTGCACAGTGTGATTCGAGTTCACAAGGCAGTCAGGGATTCCTCTTACGAATGCCTGTGAAGCACTTCCAGTTTTTAAAATAACAAGGTCTCTGGATAATAATTTCTCAAAACTAGCTTTCCATTTTAATAAACAATTTGATAAATATCACACATTTGATTTTCTTCTATCAAATACACTCTGGCCTTGGTAAGAGTTAGAGTTATGGTCCACACATAAAGCATCTTTACATGAATTTGGTTCTCACAGAACTGATACTTTGCTCACACATGTGCCATGGAAATTGATCTGAGCACACAGACATGTATATACACTTGCATATGTCTGTGTGTACACACAAGTAAGTTACTTTTACAATTAGAATAAAGCTAGACATTAGGGGGACAGTTTAGTCTTCCTCAGAACCTGCTCTATGTTGACGGCAGGTAGAGCTCACTGAAGGATGTGATGAGGTTGTAGTATGTTTTCTCATCATCTGTTAGTCCCGCGTTGCCGGGTCTCACCACCACAGCGACATGCACATCTGCTTCCTCAGCAGCACTGGCCTCTGCGAGAAGCAAAGGACAGGTGACAGGTGAGATGCAGCAAACCTGACACCTGAGACGAGCCAAGTCGCTGGAGAGAGATCAAGAAGTGAGTTGGGCCCTGGCTTTTCTTGCAGCTGAAAGACGGACACCTTGAGGCATTTATATCATTCTTTACATATATGTTAATTCTATGGTAGAAAGCACCTGACTGTACATGACGACAGAGAACACAGCTCATCCTGTACTGTGACTGACGAACGTAACAGGCCTGCTCTGGCCCATGCTCTCTATCCAGTCCTACATATTAGCCCCAGACAGCTGAGCTGTTTCTCAAAGGGCAAGCTGTAGGGTCTAACACCAATGAAGTAGACAGAGAACAAAGGCGACCTATGATCTAACCGGCCCAAAGAACACACTCTCACCTCAGGCCCCAGCATGCATGTCATGCCCCTGCCTAGATTCCACATCTTTTCTGCCTGACAAATTCCCGCTCTTCAAAATTCCACTCAACAGGACACATCCAGGGTCACCATCCCTGTATTACAGCAGCTGCGTGTGCCTCACCCACTATGCTCGCTGGGACATCACTGAGCTTATTACTGTTTACCCTCCTTAGACTGCGGGGACCTTATGATCAGGGACTAGGGCGGTGCTGGGCGGCAGGGAGGAAAAACAAGACCTGTCATATTAGCTCAGGAAGGCTAGGTGCTATAGTGGATATCTCTAATACACTGTGGCTTACATTCATCTCTCCATTTTATCTTTATGCAAAAGACAAAAGCTACCATCTGTAAAAGCATCTACTGTGTGCTAGGAGCCACAGCTGGATGAGAGACGTGTGAACAAATAGGATTCCTATCTTCATGCAGCTCCTGTTCTCACACGGTTCCCAACAACTCAAAATAACTTACACCGTTACCTCTGTCCCAGTCTACAGATATGAAGACTGAGCTAAGCAAGTGGTAGGCCCATAACTTTTCAACTGTCAGCCTGACTCAATGCCATACTTGGTTATATTGCTCCTGGGGAACTGAATTCAGGATCTCATGATTGCACAGCAAGCACTCTTAGCCCTGAACCCTCCCATAGGATGATGCGGACATCCACATATGAGAGAGCTGATCTACCGGGATGGTGATCTGCTCCCCACAGCTCTGGCATCACTTGGTCTCCATCAGGTGTTGCTAAGATCGGGGAGGTTGTGGGACCTTCAGGAAAAAGGTGGTGTAGGCAGGAGAGGGTACGGTCCAGACCTGCTTTGGTCTCCTGTGCTTCCTGATCTTTGTGTGAGTTGACACAGCGACCATGAGAAAACCAAACCTCTGCTCCCGCCAAGCTGCTTCCCTCACTACTACGTACCAAGCAGCCGGCTCCTTACCTAAAGTCACGTCTGTGAGAAACAAGATGTTGCTGGTTAAACACCCGATGCTATCTGCAATCTTCCGGTAACTCTCGCTCTCCACTTTGTGTCCAATCTTGGTATCGAAGTGGCCGTCAATAAGCTGGAGAGAACGGGAGGAACTACTCAGTACACGTACACGTGCGAACCACGCCCACTCACAGCCTTCTGAACTGCACGCCAGTCACGGAGGCGTCATTCCATAAAGGTTTATGGAAATAAATACTTGGAAGAAATCTACTAGTTCAACCTATGCTTCATTTGGTTGTCATTGGCATTGTTTTATGCCCCAAATCCTTTAAATATGCATGCCCTGTAACACTGTTTCTATTCAAACTACTTCTTGGACTGGGTTTTGCTCCAGATGAAAAAGAAGGTTGTGTCTGGGCGGTGATGGCACATGCCTTTAATCCCAGGCAGAGGTGGGTAGATCTCTGAGTTCGAGGTCAGCATGATCTATAGAGCGAGTTCCAAGACAGCCAGGGCAGTTATACAGAGAAACCCAGTCTCATAAAACAAAAACAAAAACACACAAAAAAAAATAACAACAACAAAAAGAAGGTTGTGGACAGTGCCCTCTGATCCTAGCCGAGTGTTTTGGCACCTGCCTGCCATCACAGCAGTTCTAGGCCAGCAGGAGGTTCACTACCAAGGCCAGCCAGAATCACACAGCACAATCCAGGCCAGCCAGGGATTCACACCCAGACCCTGCCTCAAAAACCAAAGAGTGAAAAGATATCTCTAGCCAGAACCCTAGTTATTACTCTGCTTTCAAGAAACTTTCATTACTGAAGCCAAGGCTGGCCTTGAACCTGAGCTCCTCAACATTCCCAAGTGCTAGGATTACTAGTAAGCACAGCCACACCCAGCTTCATTTCTAATTTCTAGTTAACACATCTTTGAACACTACCCTTGAGGTCTTAAACATAACTAAAATGCTTGCTAATTTAACCAATAGTAATTAAAGTAAGTTTATATTTATTTATTTAAATATTTTATTTATTTATTATGCATACAATATTCTATCTGTGTGCATATCTGCAGGCCAGAAGAGGGCACCAGACGTCATTACAGATGGTTGTGAGCCACCATGTGGTTGCCGGGAATTGAACTCAGGACCTTTGGAAGAGAAGGCAATGCTCTTAACCACTGAGCCATTTCTCCAGCCCGTAAGTTTATATTTAATAGGTTCAGCTTCAACTGTCTGAGTGTCTTTTGCCAACTAAAAACAGGTTTAACAATCAGAAACAAAAAGGTAATCCTAAGGTATGAGGACCGGGACTTGAGAGGCCAGGGTCTCTCTTGTAGCTTCTGTATGCTACACAGTCTAGACTGGCTTCTGGGTGGTCCCTGTCTCCTTCCGAGCACACTGTAAAGCTGGGATAACAAAGGCTGCTACCATGTCTGGCTTTTTAAAATGGGTTCCAGGAATTGAATTCAGATCGTCAGGCTGGCCAGGCAAGCACATCTACCTGCTGAGCCATCTCACAGGCCCCCGGGGTTGCTTGGTTGGTTTATTAACTATCAGATCGTCAGGCTGGCCAGGCAAGCACATCTACCTGCTGAGCCATCTCACAGGCCCCCGGGTTGACGATTAAAAGAGTTGAGACCGATTTTGCATACTTATTTTCTCTATTTGCCTCACATGGTAACTGGAGAATGAGACTTTCACTACTGAAATCAGTAGGTAATTATCGTGCCATACACAAGTCGACCTAACTGCCCATCTCAATGGACAGAAAGTTTCTGTCTGTATTTGGAAAATAGCCACCGCTGATCAAAAGATCTCATTACTGGTTTTATATCTACTATAAAAAACAAAAAGAACATATACTGAAATTAGAATATGCCATTATCCAAAAAAAAAAAAAAAAAAAACCTGTACCCTACATACCGAGGATGGGCCCAGAAAATATTAATTTTAGAGATGGTGGCACAGCTGAGTGGCAGAGCACCTCCCTAGAAACCTTGGTGGTTACACCTCAGCAACTGCCCTCCAGAAAGTCATTGGTTAATTATAATAAAGAAACTGCTTGGCCTCATATGTTAAAACATAGGTGGGTGGAGTAAACAGAACAGAATGCTGGGAGGAAGAGGAAGTGAGCTCAGACTCGCCAGCTCTGCTCTTTGGAGCAGAGACGCCATGCTCCCCTCTCCCAGGCAGAGGCATAGATAGCTCTGCTCTCTGAGGCAGACGCATGAAGCTCAGACCCAGGATGGACATAGGCTAGAATCTTTCCCGGTAAGACTGATGCTACACAGATTATTAGAGACGGGTTGATCGGGATATGAGAATTAGCCAGTAAGGGCTAAAGCTAATGGGTCAAGCAGTGCTTAAAAGAATACAGTGTCCATGTAATTATTTCAAGGCATAAGCTAGCAGGCGGCCGGGGTGCTGGGGACGCAGCCCCGCCACACCTATTACTACAAAAAGTGTGTGCCGTGAAGCTTGGCGTCTACATGGTGTTGGAGTCAAACTCAGGTCCTCCGGCGTGCACAGCAGCACTTACCAGCTGAGGTACCCCAGCCCTAGAACCCACGTTTAAACAAACTTCTGGTGATCTTGCTCAAGAAAAATTTAAGAGGCTTCTATTTCAAAAGCTGCTACTACACGAAACAGTTCACCTGCAGAAAGCCATGCAGAGCCAGGGTCTCTCAGAGGCCCTGGTAAAAGAACAAAAGGAACCTAGTTCGGTCTTCCCTCAAGGGCAGACTTGGCAAGGTCCAATCTGGGGCTCTAAGCAGGGCCTCAAAGGAGTTGTGGTCTCTGTTCCTGGAAACTTGACTTTCCCACGAGACTGGAGTTATCAGTCCCAAGGTGGCTGTGCTCAGTCCCTGGCACATCTAAGACATCCTGTGTCCCCTTGTACAGTGTGCTTGATTAACTCCCGACCAGCACTGCCCCATTTTCCCCCTTGCAAGCTGTATGTAAGATGCGCTTGCCGTGTGAACCATCAGCTTGTGCAGGACCTCCTGACCCCAAACTTTCCCAGCATCCCATTTTCTCATCCCCCTACTCACTTCTAAGGAACCTGTCACTGATGGATGACCTGTGGCCCAGGTCATTCACCCCTCCACTCAAGGTACCTTCAGTTTCCCACATCTTTTCCCTGTCTAGCTGCCGATGGAGCTTACTCAGTAGGTGCTTTTCACTAGTCGATATTTCATGTTTTGACAGTAGCAAACAAAAAAATCCAAGGGTGCTGGTTAGTTTGTCAATTCGATACCAACTAGAGTCATCTTTGAAGAAAATAAAAAAACAAAACCTCAATTAAGGGATTTTCTCCATCAGATTAGCCTCTGGACTTATCTGAGGAGCATTTTCTTGATTAGTGCGTGGTACCACCCTTGCGCAGGTGGCCCTCAGATGCGTGAACAAACAAGCTGAGCAAACCAATAGAGCAGCCCTCATTTGCGGTCTCTGCATCAGTGCCCACCTCCAGCTTCCTGCTTGAGTTCCTACCCTAACTCCCCAAATGACTTTGTGAGAAAGTGTAAGTCAAATAAAACCTCCCCAGGTGGCTTTGGTCATGGTATTCAACACAGCCACCAAGTAACCGACCTCAAGGATATCCCCTTCTGTGGAATGCCCAAAGAGCAGCTTCTGAGCCTCCACACTCCCTGAAGAATAGATGTACACCTTCATTCCAGCCTCTCTCCACCTTCTGACTGCTGGGACCACATCTGCAAAGAACCTGGAGGGAAAGCAGCTAATTACAAAGCAGAAACACCATGGAGCCAGGTGAAAATCAGAGGATACGCAGTCGCCATGCCTCTCTGCCCTGGCATGAACAGTAACCTGAGAAGCCACTCCATGAGACAGGAAACTCCTGTGGTCCTAAGACACAGGTCACTGAGTTCCAGGATCACAGATTAGAAGCAACAAGTTTCATGGAGAGGATAGCACTTGACAATAGAAAAGCATGAAGAGATGAAATAAGAAAGTAATTAATGGGCAGACACAGCTCAGATGTAAGAGCATTTAGTGTTCCTCTCCCAGCACCCACATGGAGGCTCGCAAACGCCTGTAACTCCGTTCTAGGGAATCCAATGCCCTCTTCTGACCTCCATGGGCACCAGGCATGTGTGTGATGTACTTACAGACGTAAGTGTGTAAGGCCAAAAACTTACACAAATAAATAATAAAGTTAAGAAAGTGACTATGTTTTCATTCAAGGAGCTAAATATAAATAAACACCATGAACAATATTATTGCTTAATTGATGCAATTTGTAAGAACAGACTCATTTACCTTCACTGTTCTTTGAGAAGCCATGAAAATGCTTTCCTCCCCATCCCGCACATATGTTAAGAGTACTTCCTGCACATATGTAAGGGCACACCCTGGGACAGCAATGTTTCCTTTAATAGGCAGATCTTGTCGCAGACACAGACCTCTCATTTAACAAAACAAAATATAAAAAATACAAAAAACAAACAAAAAAACAGGCAGCTGAAAATGGCCTTCAACCTGAGGATTTACATAAAGCAACTGACTAAAATCCTTTAAAAAGACCCTCTCGGGTCAGCTGGGTGTGGAAGCACACCATAAAGTCCAGCCCTGAGAAGGCCGGTGCAGGAAAATCCCAGGGTGAAGCTATGTTGGCTAGACTCCAAGTCCAGGCCTAGGATATACATATGATGAGACCCTATCTTTAATATTTGTACCAACTGCGTGTGTCTCTGTGTGCATGTACATGCAAGTGCAGACACATACCTGCACACACCAGCACATGCCATAGCACACATATCAAGGTCAAAGGTTAACCTGCAGAAGTCATTCATCTCCTTCCACAGTGTGGCTCCAGGGACTGAACTCAGGTTGTCGGCCTTGGCAGCAAGAACCCTTGCTTACTAAGCCATCTCACTGGCCCACAACTGTTACCATTTGTTGTTCAGTCTCAGCAATACAACGCTTGGCAGGAGAACTAGCAGAAATCCCAAACTGAGACTCCGAGATTATGAAGGTGCTCAAAGAGCAGAGGAGGTAACAGTGCCAGGGACTAACTCAAAGTAACACGGTTTCACAGGCTTACTTCTCTCTCTTTCTGATGTTTATTATTTTATATGTTTGACTGTTTTGCATGCACAATGTATGTATGTGCCCATGGCAGTCAGAGTGGGCACTGGGTCTCCCAGGACTACTAACTGCCCAGCCGACTGCTGAGCCCTCTCGCTTCTCTCAGCAGCAAAAAGCATGATGGCTAGAGAAGTGACCCCCAGCGCTGTCATCGAGTGTTGTCACTGGTGTCACTGTGTGCCTGCCACAGGGTGGCTGTGACCTGGTTAGCCCACAGAAGGCTCAGGAAGGCCAGCTCCCAACACCACACCAGGATGAATTAAAAAACAGAACCAAAGTCTTTCACCTCCCACAAAAGCACAGATCTGGGGGACACAGCTTCCAGGGGAAAAGAAAACAACTCATTAGCTACAATGAGAGCAACATCAATCTGACCTTTCTTGAGACAGGGTCTCTCTATGTAGCCTTGGTTTGCCATGCCTAGAACCTGCCTGCCTCTGTGGTGATATTTTGCTTGTGTTTTAACAAATCAGGCTTGCCTGAAGATCAAAGTACAGAGCAAGAGGCCAGGGGACGGTGCACACACCTTTAATCCCAGGACTTGGGGGACAGGGGCAGAGGGATCTCTGTGAGTTCAAGGCCACCCTGGGCTACACAAGATTGAATCTGCCTAAAAGAGAAACAGAGCTCACACAAAGGTGATCCCAGTACTAGGGAGGTGGAGACAGGAGTGATATGATGGGGTGGAGAAGAATATAAGGCGGGAGGAGACAGGAGCTCAGTGCAGTCTGAGGACAGGACCAACCCTATGGTCTGAGCATTGGTAGAAGTAAGAACTCTAGTGGCTGCCGCTCTGCTTCTCTTGTCCTTCAGCTTTCACCCCTGATAGCTGACTCTGAATTTTTATTAAGAACAATTGGAATTTGTGCTTCATGCCTCTGCCTAAGTGCTAGGATTTAAAGGTGTATTATCACACCTAGCAACTTTATTTTTACTAACTGTGCAAGTTACGCGGGAAAAAGAGGAAGGGGGGGGCTGTGGATCTGAGGCCTGGGAAATGGTTTAGCGTTAGAGCACATACTCTGCCTTCATGCGGCCCGCTGCGAAAGCTGCCTTCCACATGTGACCCTGCAGCTGTTTGAGCGCCGTGGTCTTCCGGTCATGAGACATCTGCCAGTACACATTGTCCACCACGGCCTGGATCATCCGCTGGAGATCATCCACTGCATTTCCAGACGCCACGGGGATCGGGACAGCGCCATCCAGGTGTGCATCTTCCTCAGCCTTTAAATCAGAAACAAATCAACTCTGTTCATGCATATATTTAAAGAGCCTTACACACATATACTTGCACACACACACATACCCATGCATAGTTATATTAAAAAAGATAGAGCAAAACCAGGCAGATCAGTTTTCTCCGACTATCAATTATCCTGAGAACTGTTAAAAATTATTCTTAAAGGAATGATCTGGCAAATATGGATCACTAGGTATAAAGCACTTGCCACTAAGCCTGATGACCTGAGTTCAATCTCTGGGGGACCCACATGATCAAAAGGAGAGAAATGACTCTCTCAATTTGTGCTCTGACCTCCACAAGTGAACCATGGCATGTGTGTATATAGATGCATGCATGCACACACGCACACACATACACATAATTAAAAGAAATGCATATACAAGGACTCTGTAACAATGTAATGCATTATCTGAACATGAAATATGTATGTATGGAACATTTTTGAGACAATAAAAAGATGAAGGGGATTATTTCACACTGACCTCACATTATCCAGAAAACTCAGCAAACCCAAACACTGCATGATTCAATGGATGTTACAATTATTTCTAAACCTAACTTCTCACCATAAATAAAAGACCTGTTTTTTAGAGAGCATTCCACAATCCAGTGTAGGAAAACGGCTGGTGGGGGGCACACACCATGAAGATCTTTGCCACTGACGCCAGCACACCATGTGGAAGGAAAAAGTACAGACTGACTGGAGCAGCAGAGTGCAGTCTGGTTGAGAAGTCTGGCAGAGAAGCATGATGTGGGGACCTGTGAGGCCGTTAGGGGGTAGTTTCATGCCATGAGATAGGACAGAAGAAAGTGACAAGGTGCTGTCACCTGGTGATATCAATGAGATGTGATGACTCTACCAAACCTCTTGGACTCCACCAGAAAGGCCCAAGTTTATAAACAGCCTCTGAGAGAAGCAACTCCACAGACGAGTTGCTATGACTCGCTTGCTTTATGACACGCTGTGGATGGCTAGGCCCACAAGGCCCTGCAGCTTCCACCCCTCAGCATCCAGGGCACTGACTGACAGCGCTCACAGCGTGTTCCCTCCACTCTGAGACTCTGGGATGTGGAAGAGGAGAGTCCTGACCTGTTTCCTCAGCAGGCTGACATCCTGCTGACACTCCTCCTCGTCCCAGTGTGTCTGCAGGTACTCCTTGACATTCTCTTTGATGTACGGAAATAAGGTGTCCTGGGGAAAAAGGTACGACAGGAAGAAAAAGAATGTTATTCTTTAAATTGTACCATGTAAGCTGTGTTTTATAATCTCATCTAACAACTTCAGCAGTGGAATCTCAACGGAAATCGCTGCTGTGGGTCTCCCAGTGGGACACAAGGAGACTAACACAGGGACACTAGAGCAGTAACTGGCAAGCTGGTCCTGCTTCCATTTATGAAGATTTATTGAAATTCAACCACAATCATTTATTTACATTTATTTATCTGGCTATTTGGGGGCCACAATGGCAGAGCTGAGACCATGTAGCCCAGAAAGACCAAGTTCCCCAGCTATTTATGCAAATCTGCTAACTCTCAGACTACATGTTAGACCATAAATTCTTTCTGTTTGCTTGCTTTATTTTTGTTTTGTTTTTTATTATTCATTTTTATTTTATGCGTATGGGTGTGGCCCTTTGTACGTATGTCCAGAGGACACCAGGTGCTCTGGAACTACAGTTAAGACATTGCGAGCTACCATGTGGATGCTGGGAACGGAATGTGGGTCCTTAGCAAGAGCAGCAGGTGCCTTTAACCACTAACCCTCTCCATCCTGAGGCCGGCTCAGACATCTGCTGGATGGTAAGCCATGACAATGTAGGAGAGGAAGTGGCTTTCTTGGTTCGGATTCCTAGAGAGCACTCTACAGCAGACATGCAGCAGGCGTGAGGCCCTGCACTTGTGAGTACACACTTGGGAGACTGAGACAGGAGGAACGGCCCCAGAGTGAGCTAACCTCAGATATATAGTGAGTGAGTTCCAGGCCAGTATGGTATACAATGCGAGACCCTGTCTCAAAAAACTAAAAAACCAGCCAGGCGGTGGTGGCGCACGCCTTTAATCCCAGCACTCGGGAGGCAGAGGCAGGCGGATCTCTGTGAGTTCGAGACCAGCCTGGTTTACAAGAGCAAGTTCCAGGACAGGCTCCAAAACCACAGAGAAACCCTGTCTCGAAAAAACCAAAAAAAAAAAAAAAAAAAAAAAAATCAAAACTAAAAAACCAAACAGAAGACAAAGTTATATGCAAAGCAACTCATTAACAAATAATATGCCAGTAACTCATGCACTGAGACTATAATCTCTCATTGATCAAAATGTTATTTATTTGGGGGCTAGGCTAAAGAGATGGCTCCACAGTTAAGAACTGGCTCTTGCAGAGGACCCGGATTTGATTCCCGAATCCACATCGGTCTCACAACCAACTGTGACAAAGACCCGAGGGACCCCACACCCTCTTCTGTCCTCCCAGAGAACTTGCCAGCATGTAGTGCACAGACATGCATGCAAGCAAAACACCACATAAATGACTTAGTTTTTAAAGTATTGTTTGGTGCAGAGGACTGAACCCCGAGCCCTTAGCCTGCTAAGCAGAAGCTCTACTGATACACTAATAACTCTTGGATCCTCTTTAGTTAACATGTCTAAACATACATGTATCTCTTCAAATTATATTCCGGCACATGTAGCAGCTTCTTTCAATCGTCTACTATTATCAAGATATGGTAATGCTTCAGTAGGGAGTGGACAAGTGGGTTACAAAGAGAAGGCCCAGCCCCCACTGCCAACGAGCTCGAGGAGCTGCAGGTGCAAAGGTTTTCCTGCAGTGCAGTGGGGGAACCAGCCAAGTACAGTGGGCACCGTGCAGGTTCAGGGTGAGGTGGTGCAGCCAGTCTTCGGAAGAAATCCAACCTTGAGTGCAGAACCCATGTGCGGTATATCCATGCTGCAGAGATCTTGTATTTTAAGTGAGACTCTATAATGAGTTAAATTCAACAAGCCTGATTAAATTCACTCTGTTCATTAAAAACTCGCCTTCTTGAGATGGGGCTCACTATTGGGCCTAGACTGGCCTCACATTTGCAATCCTTATGCCTCAGCCTCCCAGATTATAGGTATACAACACCATGCTTGGCTAAAAGGTACTTTAATTTAATAAATTCTACAAAAATAAGAAATACACAGAGTTTGGGGGGGGGGATATTTTGCTACCTAAGTTTGCTATGTCGTCCAGGCTAGCCTAGAACTCCCGTCCATGTGCCTTGACCTAGTGAGTACTGGTACTATAGGCACTATAGTACTACAGGTACTACAGGCACAGGCTACCACACCCAGCTCACATACTCTCATTTTGGCCTAGAAAAGAAACCAAAGGAAAATGGTAACAGAACCAAACAAAAATTCTAAAACTATTAACTCAAAACCCTTGAGTGTTCTGGGAACTTCTACGGAACCTGAAAAGTCAAAGTACCTTCACAGAACACTAAGATGTTGATATTGTCAATAATAAAGAAAACTTTATAGACAAGTTAGCAGAGTTTCAGTCACCTTCAAACAAGTATTAATAGTTTCTGATAAATTTTAGGATGTCACTGCCTTCGCCCCTCCCTTCTTTTCTTTTAGTGAGAGTATGAATTGGGTTTTCCAGAGGCCACAGATGTACCACAAAGACCAAAGACAGATATAAGAACCCAGACATCAGGGCTGGAGAGGTTAAGAGCGCTGGCTGCTCTTGGAGAGGACCCATTCCCAGCTCTCACGTGGTGGCTCACAACCACCTCTAACTTCCATCAGGGGATACACTACCCTCTTTGGGGCTCTGCATGCACACTGTACACACACATTCACAGATAGAAAAATTCAAGAATCCAGATATCTTCAATAATAGACGTTCAAGGAATGTACAAACATGCACTCCTTTTATTAACCTTAATGTCACATCTAAATCAACCCCACTTTCCCAAAACGCAGGGCACATCTCAAGGATGAGGAGGCAGAATGTGCTGGGAAATGCCATGAACAAGATCAAGCCAGTCAAAAGTCCAACATTGGTGGGGGAAGGGTACGCCAGAATGCACACCCAGCAAAGGACCTACTGGCTGCTGGCTGCAGGGGAACAAGGGGGTCATTTTTCCTTGGGGATATGGGCACTGGCAGGTTGCCCACTGGTGTGGGAAGTCTTTCTGTATATGTATTGCTCTTATTGGTTAATAAAGAAGCTGCTTTCAGCAAAGTAAAGCTAGGCTCAAAGAAATATACAGAGATAGTAGGTGGAGTCAGGAAGAAGCCACATAGTCCCACCAGAGACAGATGCCAGAACTTTACACAGTAAACCACAGTCACATGGCACAAAGATTAATGGAAATAGGTTAACTTAAGATATAGGAGTTAGCCAGAAATACACTTAAGCTATTGGCCAAACAGTATTGTAGAGGCCAAAAGAGTTTGGGACTTGTTTCTAGTTTATTCAAGGTTACTGTGCTCAAACAAAGGTCCCACCTAGTTGTAAATCAGAGTTCTGCTCTCACAAAGCTATTGTCAACAGGTGTGGCTAGTTGCCAAACCTTGTGCTTCTGAAATAGGGAAGTAGTTGGTTCCTACTACAAGTCTAAGGATCCAACTAAATTCAGTTCCCTTAATGGAAACTGTAATGGATTAAGTAAAATGCGGATAATCCCCAAGTGGCCGCAGTAGGCCCAGTGGGCCATGAGACCTCGCCTCAGGTCCCAAGAGCAGCCACCCCAGGCAGGGATGGCACAATTTCTCAAGTGGCTGCAGCAGGCCACAAGTCCCAGCCATGTGGTAGGTGAGAGATCTCAATGGGGCAGTCAGTCCCACGAGAGGCAGACTGATGGCAGGCCAAAAGACCACTCCACAGGTCTCCGAAGGCAGCTGGTCCAGGGCAGGGAGCTGTATGGCGGGTAAGAGACAGCAGGTGAGGCTGGATATTTAGTGGGTTATGGAGGGGAAAGGTGTTGAAATAAGAGCAGTGGGGCTGCGTTCCCAGCACCCCGGCCGCCTGCTTGGCTAGCTTATGCCCAAAATAACAACACACAAACTGTATTCATTTAAACACTGCTTGGCCCATTTCCATCTAGCCTCTTCTAGGCTAATTCTCGCACCTGGACTAGCCCATTTCTTATCATCTGTGTAGCACCGGTCTTACCAGGAAGATTCTAGCCTACGTCCATCCTGGGTCGGAGCTTCATCGCATGCATCTTCCCGGGAGCGGGGAGCATGGCGTCTCTCTGAGGCGTCTGCTCCCGAGAGGAGAGCTGTGGAGTCTGAGCTCACTTCCTCTTCCTCCCAGCATTCTGTTCTGTTTACTCCACCCACCTGTGTTCTAACCTATGAGGGCCAGCCAAGCAGTTTATTTTTTTAACCAATGAAATCAACAGATTGATATATGACACTCCCACATCAGAAAGGGGAGAAAGGGAGAAGGGCAGAGAGAGAGAGGCAAAGAGAGACAGAGAAACAGAAGGGGAAAGGGGAGAAGTGGGGAGAAGGGAGAGACAGAGCTGCCTCTTCGACAGGGAGACAGAAAGAGACTCGGGATGCAAGCAGGAAGGAAAAATATGCCTGCCTCAGCGGACAGGGGTGGGGGGGGGGTAGGGGGGTGAGGGGGTGGGCAGGGCTTGTCTCTTAAAGGGATAGGACAGACCATTAAAGAAATCACTTGGGATTCTACCCAGGGAGTGGTTTGCCTACAGAATGTTTGGTCTAGGGTGTGAGTCTAGGGTGTGAGTGTGATGAATGTACCCTGTGACTTTCAATTGGTATGTCAATGCAGTCATTTGTTTTACTCCTACCTTTTGGTGTCGGGGTATATTAACCAGTTGGAAATTAAACACTGGCAACCACTGAAAAGTTCCCTACTGATCCTGTCCTATAGGTTTCTGTATTTTATTATTTTTGTTCACGTCTTTGTACATTTTACTATATTCCTAAATTTCCACACCTCCACTCTGGAGAAAGGTATTTTTGTTGGGGCTGGCCCCCAACACAGTACTACAATTAATATAGATTTATGTGTGATTATTTTGGGACTCTAGGCAGCCGGGAAATGAACAAGCAGCCTCCCCCAACTGCCCACTGTTCCAATTTCTGTTGCTGTGATAAAACATTTTGACAAAGACCAACTTAAGGGAGGAAGAATTTTTTTTTAAAGACTTTATTTTTTATTATGTATAGTGTTCTGCCTGCATGTATGCCTGAGGACCAGAAGAGGGCACCAGATCTCATTACAGAGAGTTGTGAGCCACCATGTGGGGGTGATGGGAATTGAACTCAGGACCTCTGGAAGAGCAGCCAGTGCTCTTAACCACTGAGCCATCTCTCCAGCCCGGGAGGAAGGATTTATTTGGCTTTTATGTTCAGGTCTCAGTCCACCATTGTGTTGGCTAGTTTTATGTCAACTTGAGGTAATCTAGAGTCATCAAAGAGGAGGGAACCTCAGTTAAAGAAATGCCTCCCTCCATAAGGTTCAGTAGCAAGCAAGTCTGTAGGGTATTTTTATGGGGGAGGTCCCAGCCCATTATGGGTGTTGCCATCCCTGCGCTGGTGATGGTGGGTTCTGTAAGAAAGCAAGTTGAGCAAGCCAGTAAGCAGCATCTTCCATGGCCTCTACATCAGCTCCTGCCTCCAAGTTCCTGCCCTGCTTGAGCTTCTGTTGTGACTTCCTTTTGAAGACAAATAAACCCTTTCCTCTCCAGCTTGCTTTTGGTCATGGTGTTTCATCATACAAGGGAAACCTTAACTAAGACAGCCATAGGGGAAGTGAGGACAGGAGCTTAAGCAGGAGCATGAAGCAAAGCTCTGGAAGAAGACTGCTTTGCTAGCTTCTTACACAGTCCAGGGTCACTGCCAAGGATGGTGCTGTCCAGAGAGCTGGACCCCACCCCCAATCAATCAATAATCAAGATAGTCCCCCTCAGGCCAATCTGGTCTAAGCAATGATAAAGGGCTTCTTCCCTGATGACTCTAGGTGATGTCAAGTTGACAAAGCTACCGAGGACACGCTGCTCCAGTGGCTGGCCCCACACCATTACCATGGGCACATGAGCAGCACTACATGGACCCTGTGGGATATTATTTTCAAAAGAGGAGAGAGAGATGATAAATAGTCAGGAAGGGCAAATGTTGGGGGATAGCTGAAGAGGAGAAATGGTAGATGGTGTGGGAGTCGGACCGACCTAAGACTTCTTCAGAGGCCCCAATGAAAAGACAAAGGGACAAAGGGCTCAGTGTCCTTGTCCAGGAGTGGATTTGGCAGGACTGGTTGAGGGCTGGAGCCAGCGCCTCAGAGGAGCTGTGGGCCCATATTTCATACAAAATGTTTACAGACAGGCTCTCTGGCCATGCTTAATTTCCAAGACAGCTGCAATCCTGCCAAACAAGCTAGCCACCTGACAAAGGCCAGGATGTATGGCTCCTTCTCCTCTGTTAAAACGTAGATGGCCTGGGGAGAGGTGTTGTTGCCAAAGCTGGTGACTTAAGTTGCAGGTGTTTCGGTAGCCCCACGTCCCCTGAAAAGAGAATATTAATGGGTATCCACCTTGGCTTACCTGGGGGATAAAAGGTGTTTGGTATAATAAATGCGGGTAGATCTTCAGGATGGATAATGCCTGAGATGCCCTTCCAAGATGGCTGTGTGAATTGTGTCTCGTTAAGGAAAAATAGTTTCTATGTTGGGGCATACCAGGCCCTGACACAGGAGTGGACTTGGCAGGACTGGTTGAGAGCTGGAGCCAGTGCCTCAGAGGAGTCAAGGTTGTGGCTTCTGAAGACCCACCTCTTCCTCCTTGGCTGTGGTTATCAGTTCTAAGGCAGCTGAGTCTGAGACGTCCTGTGCTCTCTGCTGACACATTGTCTGATTTGGCTCTCTGCTGACCATGGCCATTTTTCCCTTGCAAACAGTATATATGATGCTGTACTTTTTAATAAATTTGCTTGACATAAAACAAAGTTTGTGCAAGATGGCCAGAACCCAGCATTTATAGACACACATACACACACACACACACACACACTATATATATATATATATATATATATATATATATATATATATATATTTCCCCCCTCTATCTTCTCATTCCCTGTCACCTCTCCATCAGGACTTTGTCACTGTTGGTCCAGCAGGGAAGAAGTAACTAAAATTGTTTATTAATAGATAAAATATTGCTTGAAAATGCACTCCTCTGCCAGGCAGTGGTGGTGCACTGCCTTTAATCCCAGCACATCTCTGTGAGTTCAAGGCCAGCCTGGTCTACAAGAGCTAGTTCCAGGCATAGCTACAGAGAAACTCGGTCTAAAAAAAAAAAAAAAAAGAAGAAGAAAGAAAAGAAAATGCACTCTTCTAACATGTTTCCCTAAACAAACATTTTTCATGTTGATATTCATATGAACAAAGTACTGAAGTTTACTGCTCCTCCTTAAAATGAAAAGTCCTTCGTCAGGTGTGGTAGAGCATGGACTTCTATGAGTTCTAGGCCAGCCAGAGCTACACAATGAGAGCTTGTCTCAGAAACAAAAGAGCAATAATAATAGTAATAATTAACAGGCTGGAGAGACGGCTCGGCCATTAAAGGCTGGGCTCACAACCAAAACTATAACACAATGAAAAGTCCTCTACTGCTCAGTGTTAATTCCAATATGATAAATACTTATGTAGGACTAGAGGTTAGACGTTAATCCAAACTAATTTCTACAAAGATACACCGCAATCAGAAAAGGCTCTCAGGCCTAGTCACCTGGTCTACTCAGTGTAAAAATAACAGGTTTTCAAATATATCCATACCACACCAGAGTGCACAGAAGGCCCTGAAAATATACAATCCTCTTCCTGGCAAAGTGGGATCTCTGTGTCTTATGTAATTAGAACAGGTCCTCCAGGTCACACGGCATCAGCACACGCTGCCATCATGTATGGGTTCTCTGTGTCTTATGTAATTAGAACGGGTCTTCCAGGTCACACGTCATTAGCACATGCTACCATAATATATGAGTCCTCTTATATCTTATGTAATTAAAACAGGTCCTCCAGGTCACACAGCATCAGTACATGCTGCCATCATGTATGGACTCTCTATGTCTTATGTAATTAAAACAGGTCCTCCAGGTCACACAGCATGAGCACATACTACCATCATGTACAGAAACAAATGCACACCTTTCCCGATCCCACCTCCAGGACCAGTACACCCAGTGTGCTGCAGGTGACACTGCCTGCTCACTTCATGGGGCCCCTCCAAAGCTTCTGAGCCACAGCACTAACGAATGGACACACACGCATACACATACACACACACTATACTTTCCCCCACACACACTACGCTCTCTCTCTTTCTCTCCCACACACACTACACTCACATACACATACAAATACACATGGGTACTGTGCAGAAAACTGAAGTTACCAGTAACAGCCATGGAATAAAGTTAGAATATCTAATAGTTAATAGATCAATATGAACAAAACTGTTTTCTTGGTGTGCATAATTTTCCTTAAGACCAAAACAAGGGTCTGGGTATGTATTAGAAATCTGGGCAGGTGTGCGTGTAGTGGGGAAATAGTGGGGTCAGAAGTTTGCAGCCACTCTTCTCGGAGAACTCCCAGAGAAGAGGTGCAAAGTGTGAGATAATTGTAAACTTTTGGAGAAAGCCTGAAACGCTAGAGACTATTTAAACCAACTTCTCATCCATCGTGCCCCCATCCTTACCTATAAAGCCTCCCACCCCATGGTGGGATAAACAGAAAGCTAGAAGGCAGAGTAAAAAGAAAGACACCCAGCATGTTTGCATCATCTAGAGGCCATGTGTTAGCTATCTGTCTGTCCTACTTGGTGAGAAAGTACTACTGTACAGCAGAGAAACAGACAGTGCATTCTGAAGATTTCATCCATTCTTGAACACTTACTCGGTTTCTATGTGAACATAAAATGCCTTTAAGGTGCTTACGGAAATGGCCAATAATTAATTACACCATATACCATTACACATATATAACACTCTAGAACATGCCTTCTAAAGCTAGCAGTGGGGCTGGGGACACACAGGGTTGAAGTGTAAGAGGCCCTGTGCTCCATACATCCATGTGTATGTATGCATACATGGGAGCCGGAAAATGGCTCAGGGTTAACAACACACATTATTCTTTCCAGAAGTCCAGAGTTCAATTCCCAGAATCCACATTAGACTGCTGGACCACCTATAACTACAGCTCCACGAGATCTGATGCCTCTGGACTCCATGGACATATGTGTAAGCGTGCTCACACACACACACACACACACACACACACACACACACACACACCAGTCATATACCCTCCCTCCCTCTCTCACACACCCCTATACACACACACACACACACACACACACACTATTAAAAATAAACAAAAAAAAGGGGGGCTGGCTCACTGGGTGAAGGCACTTGCCACCAAGTCCAGTACCCTGGGACCCATATGGTGGGAGGAGAAAACTGGCTTCACAAGTATCTTCAATCATATACAAACATGCAAAGTACCTATATGTAATAAAAAAAAAGTTTAGCAAAGAAACGGAAGCCAGGTGTGGTGGTACATGCCTTTAATTCCAACAGGGGAGGGGGACCAGACATCCAGAACAAGGCCAGGCTGGTCTACTTAGAGAGACCTTATCTCAAAAGAAAATTAAACTGAAAAAGCTAGTGCTTAATACACAATCCAATGAAATGTTCAGGCCTAAAAAGTAATTCCAGAATGATCATAACTTTTAATTTTAGTTATAACACATTTGCTGGCAATTTCAAAATATTCTAGTATGAAAACCATGATGCTGTTAACCCTGGAGCCTACAAATAAACCTACGTGTTTTTAGTGCACCAGACGTCTAAGGGATTTAGACTTAGCAGCACACAGAACAAAAGGTTAGGGGCAGAACAACAGCGGAGCGGCAAAGTGCTTGTCTAGCATGTGCAAGGGTAGGTTTAATCTCTGGGGGTAGGGGAGGCTGGAAATCTTTATGAGAGTGTTTGCTTTTCAGGGAACTATGATTAACTCCACTAAGTGCTGACGGAGATACCGTGCAAACAGCAATCTATATTATTCCACGCAGCTCAATGACAGCTCATGGAGCCATTAAGACAACGTTTCTGACGATCTAACTGTAGAAGCTGCCTCGTAAATGTTTAGAAGTCAAAATATGGATGTGCTTTATGGCTGTGGTTGTTTTAATGAAAACATCACAGGATCAATAAAAATAAAACAGTGGCTGCAATATTTATTCAAGTTCTCTTTGAAGAAGATGGGCGACGAGAGATTCCTCCTAGGAACAGTGTGCAGCTACTTAAAGAAAGTCCATTAAAGTCTTCCAGGGGAACCAGAGAGGACGAGTGATAGAGGCTGAGACCTCAAGAATTGTTGACCCAGAACATAAGATAACACGGGCAATACTAAGAGGCCACAGTCTCCCTAAGATCAAAGGAAACGGGAAATGAAATGGCTTAGTGGTTCTTAAAAACAAATCAATTTTCAAAGCAAGAAATAAAACACAATACCAAACGTAAAACCCTGTTGTGGGCAATATAAAACACAAAGGGAAGGAGAACGGCTCTGGTAGGGTGCCCTCTGGGTGGGTCTCCCTACCTTTGCTCCACCTCCTCCTGCTGCTCTAAACCAGTGAGTGGGTGGTGGGGAGATGGGGCGTTTTCTTCAGTGTTGTGGCAACTAAACTCACTCAGTGGGTCACCAAAAAAAGAAAAAAGTCATGAATGAAGGGGGACTGGTCAGAAGAGGCAGGGGTTTAGCGAGCGTAGGGAAATGGCAAGAAAGGGTTATGGAGAGAGAGTATGGTCATAGTACATACATGTATGAAACTATCATAATGAGCCCATACTTTATAATTAATATAGTCTAATTAAAAACTTTGGAAAGATATAACTTCATCTATCTTTCTTTTTAGGCCAAGGTCTACTCTAGTGCAGGCTGAAATGAGCTTCAACTCTCCTAATCAACACCTCCCTAACCTGGTCTCTGGTACTGGGAGTACAAGTGAGCATCCATACTGCATTCTGTGTTCCACAGCATGTGTGTTGTGTGACAATGGTCTTATACTTTATAAAGATGGGTCACTTGTTTGAATAAAACGCTGACTGGCCAGTAGCCAGGCGGGAAGTATAGGTGGGGCGCCCAGAGTAGAATTCTGGGAAGAGGAAAGGCTGAGTCAGCAGTCATCACAGAGGAAGCAAGATGAGAATGCCTCACTGATAAAGGTACCAGTCATGTGGCTGGGGCTAACACAGACAAGAATCATGGGCTACTTTAAGATGTAAGAATTAGCTAATAAGCCGGGCGGTGGTGGCGCACGCCTTTAATCCCAGCACTCGGGAGGCAGAGGCAGGCGGATCTCTGTGAGTTCGAGGCCAGCCTGGTCTAGAAAAGCTAGTTCCAGGACAGGAACCAAAAGCTACAGAGAAACCCTGACTCGAAAATCCAAAAAAAAAATAAAAAATAAAAGAATTAGCTAATAAGAAGTCTTAGCTAATAGGCCAACCAGTTTATAATTAATGTAGACCTCTGTGTGTTTCTTTGGGGCTGAACGGCTGCGGGATCGGGCAGACAGAAACTCTGGCAACAAATGGTGCCAACATGGACAGCTAAATCCATTAAAACCTGAGAGTTTAGGAAGTAATTCTAGACACACACACACATACACACACACAAAAACAGTTAAGCACAGCTTCTTGGTAGCAGTATTTTCTTGGGTGGGCTCTGTTTGCTAGAGGCAAGTGCGTCTCATTTAAGACAGGGTTCCTGACTCAGCTTTAACTGCAAAAACCTTGAGCTGTGTTAAGAGGACCTGCCAGCAAACACTTAAATGGTGTTTTATGAATAGCTGAGAGCATGCTTCTAGGTGGTGGCAGGGACCTTGAAACTCTATAGAGTTCTGGCAATAAACATGGCTCCCACCAGTACCTCTGTCATGAAGCTAGACTCTGAGAAAGCTAAGGAATGGGGTGGAGCCAGTCATCAAAGCCACGGCTTTAATCCTAGCCACATGGCCTAGCAAGTTAAAGACTCATGTGGTCAGAAAAAGATTTACAGTAAATATAGATTAAAAGATGAAGAAAACCTCTAAAACGGTCACAGTGTGTTTAAAAAATATGTATTTTCTCTTGGGAAAGAAAAGAAAAAAATAAAGTCTGTTTTAAAAAAAAGAGAGAAAGCAAGTAGTTGAGTATGGTGGTACACACCTTTAATCCCAGCACTTGGGAGGCAGAGGCAGTCAGCTCTCTCTGAGTTCAAAAACAGACTGGTCTACAGAGTGAGTTCCAGGATAGCCAAAGATACACAGAGAAACCCTGACTCAAAAAAATAAATAAAAAGAAAAAGGTGTGTGGAGGGGGGGATGTTGTGGGACAATGGTCCTGTACTTTGTAAAGATCTGTTACTTGTTTGAATAAAACACTGCTTGGTCAGTAGCCAGGCAGAAAGTATAAGCAGGGTGACCAAGCAGGAAGTAGAAGCAAGCAACAAGACCAGGAGATCTGGGAAGTGGAAAAGTTGAGTCTGCAGTTGTAACCCAGATGCAGAGGAAGCAAGATGAGAATGCCTTGCTGATAAAAGGTAACAACCCATGTCACTGATACAGACAAGAATTATGGGTTAATGTAGGATGTAAGAGTTAATAAGAAACCTGAGCTAATAGGCCAACGAGTTTATTATTAATGTAAGCCTCTGTGTGTTTCTTTGGGACTGAATGGCTGCAGAACTGGGTGGAACAGAAACCTCCATCAACACATGTGTGTACCAGTCAGGAGTCTGTTCTTTCCTTCATGGGTCTTGGGGATAAACTCAGGTCATGAGGATTGCAGGCAAATGCCTTTACCCAGTGAAGCATATCACCAGCCCAAAACATGTAATTATAATAGAGCACAAAACTGATAAAGTTTAACTTTTAAAAAGTCAATCCATGTTAACAGCAACATGCCTATAATCCCAGAACTTGGGTAAAGGCCAAAGAATCAGGAGTTTCAGGTCATCCTTGGCTATGGAGGAAGCTGGAGGCTAGCCTGAGCTTTGTGAGACCCTGTGTCAACAATAAAATTAGATTTAAAAAGTATTTTTTGGTCAGGTGTGAGATAGACTCTTAGCCCAGGTTGGTCTGAAACTCAAGAACCTGAGTGCTAGCATTATAGACACATGCGACCACACTGGGCTTATTGGTAATATTTTAAAAAGCTACTCACCATAAAAAACAAATTAGAAGCCATTTATCCTAAATGAAATTATGAGAAAATAAATGCAATAGCCAAGAGTAGCTAGTCATACATAACTATGGCTAAAGAGTTTGGTAAAGATGTTGGTGCACACCTTTAGTATTTGGGAGGTAGAGGCAGGTAGATCTCTGTAAATATGAGGTCAGCCTGGTCTAAA
This sequence comes from Microtus oregoni, assembly GCF_018167655.1. Lineage (NCBI taxonomy): Eukaryota > Metazoa > Chordata > Mammalia > Rodentia > Cricetidae > Microtus > Microtus oregoni. Next base: position 768,609 of record NW_024543080.1, read on the forward strand.
GAGCAAGTTCCAGAACAGGCAATGCTAGACAGAGAAACTTTGTCTTGAAAACCCAAAAAAGAAAAAAGGAAGAAAGAAAAAAGTAAAGCATTCACTTAGCTCAAAGCAGGTAGGAGTGTTTATTGGGAGACAGCACAACACTGGCTGTAAAGACAAGCACTCTGAATGAGGCTGCCTTTAACATGGGAGGCGTCGTCTCAAGGCAGCTTCATACAGAGGACAAGGAGTAGGAACTTCTCTTGTGACTTCGGAGAAACCTACCCACCCATGCAAGAACAACTTAGTTTTATCATATACGTAAATTATAATGTTGCCCTTTTTCTCCCTTCAAAAATAGTACTGTGGGCTGAGGATAAAGCTCGGGGGGTGGGTAGAACGTGCTAATTTGTCATGCCCACACACAGTTTCATACCCAGCAGATGGAGGGAGGGGAATGGGAGGGGCGATTCAACCCAAGCCTCTGAGTCTCAGCATATTCATTCATAATATTCACCCGCAGAGTGGCTGGAGGATGTGAATTAGACAATTCATACCATTACATTCTATGGCTCCCTAAGATCTACTAACCTCATGATCTGACCACTGTCTCTGCAGTATGGACACATGCCAGTGAAACCAGCAAGCCTGTGGCAATGACCTCGGCATGCTCTGCTGGTGAGAAGTGAGGCTCCCATCACCTATTCTGCTGGGCTCACTGGCAAACGAGCTCTACGCTTACTGTGATTTTTCTTTTAATTTGATTAATTGAAAGGATTAATTAAATTAATTAAAATTAATTTCCTTTTAATTTTAATTTTTTAAAGGTACGGAGTAATGTCGAGCCTAAACTGTTCTCCAACTCATAATCTTCCTGTCACAGCCTCTAGGATAACAGGGATGTGCCTCCATACCAGACTAAAATAACTGCCTCCCACGCTTATTTTGGACACTTCTAACAAGGGAATTGCTTTACAGAACGGCCACACTATCTCCAGAACCTCCCAGCAGTTACAGTACTGAGGACTAAACATCTTTCTCGAGGACAAGATCAGAAACTAAGAGATGCACATTGCCACGGTGCCCTGGGGGCCAGAAGGGCTCACAAACTATCCCTGTCCCAGGGAGGTGAGTGAGGCAGAACCCAAACAATGGGTTCCCTTTTGAAAGCTGGTATCTGCACTCCAAATAAAAGTGCCCAACTCATAAATTCTGTTCTGGAGGTTAACTGTAACTAAAGAAAAGATAAACCCTAGCTTATGAGTTATGAGTCACCACAACAAGTTCCATTATAACAACCAGCTAGAAACTGGGGTCATTACAACCAGTTAGGAACTGGGGTCATTACAACCAGCTAGGAACTGGGGTCATTACAACCAGCTAGGAACTGGGGTCATTACAACCAGCTAGGAACTGGGGTCATTGCAACCAGCTAGGAACTGGGATCATTGCAACCAGCTAGGAACTGGGGTCATTACAACCAACTAGAAACTGGGGTCATTACAACCAGCTAGGAACTGGGGTCATTACAACCAGCTAGGAACTGGGGTCATTACAACCAACTAGAAACTGGGGTCATTACAACCAGCTAGGAACTGGGGTCATTACAACCAGCTAGGAACTGGGATCATTGCAACCAGCTAGGAACTGGGATCATTACAACCGGCTAAGAACTGGAGTAAGGTTTTTTTTTCTTGGTTTGCTGTCTCTGGCAATCTTTTTTTTTTTTAATTTTTTATTGAGAAAAAGAAAAAAAAAGTTTCCGCCTCCTCCCAGCCTCCCATTTCCCTCTCCCTCCTCCCACCTTTCTCCCCCTCCCCCCACTCCTCTCCCCCTCCCTCTCCAGTCCAAAGAGCAGTCGGGGTTCCCTGCCCTGTGGAAAGTCCAAGGTCCTCCCCCCTCCGTCCATGTCTAGGAAGGTGAACATACAAACTGGCTAGGGTCCCACAAAGCCAGAACATGAAGTAGGATCAAAACCCCGTGCCATTGCCCTTGGCTTCTCAGCAACCCTCATTGTTCGCCATGTTCAGAGAGTCCGGTTTTATCCCATGCTTTATCAGTCACAGTCCAGCTGGCCTTGGTGAGCTCCCAATAGATCAGCCCCACTGTCTCTGTGGGTGTGGAGTAAGGTTTTTAAAAGTAACTCAGCAGACAGAATGTCAGATCCTCAGTGAGTTTCTGAGTGTCAGCCAGGCCCAGATTCCTAGACTCTGGGGGGGGGGGGTGTAGAGAACTCACATTTATTCTATCCATCTATTTAGTAGATGAAGAAGCTGAGGTTCCAAGAGGGTTTACTGTTGTCCCAAAGTATATCCAGAACTCAATTACAAGCTACTCAAATCCAGTACCAAGGTAAGGTCATCCAGGCCCCAGGGGCAGCTGTCGTCAAGTGGCAGAGCTCACTAGCACCAACTCCCTGGATTCCAATTGAACATTAATAGCAAGGGGCTTGGAAGAGGGGGTGGATGTACCTCTGGAGACAATAAAGCAAAGCCAAGCACTTGTAAGCACTTGTTCACCTTAGGGACAGCAACTCTGACTCCATCTGGAGCTTGCTGTGTTGATGAGACTGGAGGGCCAGCAGAGCCCTGGGGTCCACAGGAATTACAGGAATGCTCCAGATTTGGTGGGCTTTTGTTTGCTTGGTATTGTTTTGTTTTTTTACTTTTTACATGTGTTCTAGGTCAGAACTCAGGTCCTCAGGTTCATGCGATCAATACTTTGCTAACTACACCATCTCCCCAGCTCTGAGAGATTTTGAACTGAAAACTGAGGGATTTTTGGTTAACCATAACCTCTTTTGTTCATAACCAACAAGTATCTAATTCTCAAAGTTCAAATTCCAGCCCTGAGCACTGCTTTGATAACCCTCACCATCGCAATCTTTTCTAAGCAAAGCCTGGGCCAGCAGGATGGCTCAGCAAGTAAAGGTGCTTGCTCCCAAGCCTGACAACCACATGGTGGAAAGAGATAACATACTCCCACAGGCTGTCCTCTGACCTTCAGACATACACCGTGGCATGTGTACACCATACACATACACAAAACAAATATAAAAAATTCAAGTGTCAAATCTTTTTAAAAGATTATAGATCATGTTCTATATCATAAAAGGTAATATTCTAAAAAAATGAACCACTAAACTGTAATCTTGAATCACACAATCTACACGAGCCCTTTCCTGGAATTATACATTAGAAGGAATACTTAATTTTTGTCTTTGGAGATAAAGTCTCGCTATGCACCCTAAGCTGCCCTAAAACTCACAATCCTCCTGCCTCAGACTCTCCACATGCTTGTTATCATATCAAAAAAACCCCAAAAAACAAAAAGCAAACAAAGACCACTAAGGTTTCCCAAGGATAAGATGCCCGCAGCCCAGTTGACCAGGAGGAGAAACAACGGACGCCTACTTAAGCTCCCACACAAACAATTTGCCGTTCATCACGTAGTTGGTGGCTGTGCTTTAAAAATGGCAGCGAGTGTCCATGTGCTGTTAGTGCTTCCCCAGCTCAAGGCAGCCATGAAGTACCGTGTGGAGAAAACACACATGGCTATACTGCAGTACTAATGAGTCTCCCTACACACACACAAACTACAGCAAACGGAAACACATAAAACAAGGCTGTGCACCGATCGGCATGAAAACAGGACCATCATTTCATGAAAACAAGGACCGAACCTTGTGGGAGTTCCCTCTGAGGTAATGATTCAGTACTGATTAATACTATCACAACTGTTTTTACATGCAATGAGAGAAAAGGCATGAAACAGCAAGCATTTTATCAAATGAGAATTTTCCCCAAGCTCAGCAGCGATAGCTGGTTTCCCAAGTAAGATAACCACGAAAACTGCTGACTGGTGCTAGTTTGTCTTCCCAGGCTAAAAGAAGGCTCAAGGAAATGCTCATTACTTCACCACAGGGGGGGAAAAAAGACAAAGTGGTCTTTGCACATGAAATAAAAATAACTAATTAATTTAAAATTGTTAGGTGCAATAACAGAAATATTGAGTGGCTCTTTTTTAAAACAGAGAGTCTTATGTAGCCCAGACTAGCCTCAAATTTGCTCTTTAGCTAAGGATGACCTTGGAATTCTACAGTGCCTACCTCCTTAGTAATGGGATCACAGACCTTCAACACCATACTTAGTGTGGTGGTTTGAAAGAAAACGGCCCCCGAATGGGAGTAGCACTACTAGGAGGTGTGGCCTTGTTGGAGTAGGTGTGTATGGTCTTGTTGGAGGAAGTAGGTCACTGTGGGGGTGGGCTTTGAGGTATCTTTGCTCAAGCTTCACTCAGTGTGACAGCCCACTTCCTTTGCTTACAAGATGCCGGATTCTCAGCTATTCCTCCAGCATGCATCTGCCTGCATGCTGTCATGCTCCAAGCTCTGATGATAATGAACCGAACCTATGAAACTGCAAGCGAGCCCCCTCAATTAACTGTTTTCCTTTGTAAGAGTTGCCACAGTCATGGTGTCTCTTCACAGCAATAAAAAAAACCCTGAGACACCTAATGTCTGGCTGTTTTAACACCAGGCTGGATAAGCTTCTACCAATGAGCCCATCCAGTCAAGAGTAAGAGGTTTTAATCATGACAGTTTGGGTTCCAATCCAAGGCATTTAAATTACGCAACCTTTTGGAACCTTATTAAATTCGGATAGCGCATACATCTTCATAATTTTGAAGACAAGTTTAAATCTCATATGTAAACAGCAGGAAACAAGACCTACCTGACTAACAATGTTTTAACAGAACACCTTTAAACTCCCAGCTCCATGCTGAAAAGCTGGAGACGGATGTGACTGGGTCATTCTCTTCAGAGGGTTCCAAAGCTTAGTCCCTCAGACTTTCTAAGCATTTCTTACTGGGTGCTGGCGGCCCTCCTGAGGACTCACACAGCCTATAACCCCTATGCCTGCCTCCCCCAGCCCACACACACACACACACAAAGCAGCTAGTTCTATAACATGAGAACGGATACACTTTTCAGCACTCACGCAGTCTTGAAATTTCCCACTGCTCTCTTCTGTAATTAAAATCTCGGGGAAATGGCGGCCAAGTGGACTTTTTCTGGACCTCCATTATGCGTCTAAAGCACCATAACTCTTCTGGGGGGTGGGGGTGGAGGAAGTAGACAGCTGCCAGGTTTGGTGACACTTGTCTATAATCTCAGCCCTGGAGGATGAGGCAGGATTGCCGGGAGTCTTAGGTCAACCTGGGTTATAAATTGAGGGAGTGACTCTGCCTTACAAAAATAAATAAAAATAAAAACAAGGTAGCTGTTACATTTGGAAATCTAAAATTGTGTACAAATATTATGATCTACACTCAGAAAATCGGGTAATTGTAAAACGTGAACAACCAAAAGAGAACTTAAAACAGGCTGCACAATTTACTAGACGATAGAAATTTCCCCTATCCTATCTCAGCTATTCTACATAAACATCTGCAGTTAATACGGGTGATTAAATTGAGTACGTGGAAGAAAGCAAAGCGTGGTTTTCTAGGGACAATGAATGGAATTTAAGTCTAGTGTTCTGGAGGTCAAGAGAAGTAAGCGTGTACACAGCTCAGTCACTTACCAGCACAGGAGACATGGTGCGGAAAGCAATGATCCCAAGGCACCAGAGCCACCGGAAAAACTTTCCCTTCTATCTTTTGCACTGGGAAGACCTAAACCTCAAGGACCACTAACCAAGGCCACTATCTCTCCAGGCTGCAACCCAGCACGTGGTGGACGCTCAGGCACCAGGCGACGGGGTACACATCTACCTGCCAGGCCACGGACGCTGCCGTCATCGCAACTCCTCCCAGCTAACCTGCCTTCCCCCAAGTCTTTGCTGAGACCACCTCCACTTCTTCCTATCCTTCTCTTCCTAGCCAAAAGCAAGGACAGGGAAGGCAGAAGATGGTGGCGCGAGGAAAAGCACCCCCGCAGCGTCGCTCTTCCCCATTCCAGAGACGCAAATCCACATCACGTCTCCTCGAGCCCGCAGGCAAAATCCGCAACACTTAAAATTTCTTTTTCAGACGCTTTTAGGCACAAATAACTCCGCCGCTCCCTTCCGCCCCTCACCTTCACGAAAGCAATCGGGGTTGTGGTACCTTCGATATCTAACAGGATAACTGTGACTTCGGCGGGCACCGAAACCACAACCATTTCCCTGCCGGATGCTACCACGGGCTCGGCCTCGCTGGTAAACGGGAGAGCGCCGCCTGCGCACCGGGACGCCCAGCAACGGTCGGAGCGCTGGCAGCGACGAGAGACTAGAAGCGAGAACGCACACAGGCCGGCTCCGGGGACTCGCGATGGCAGAGCAAGCCGCCCTAGGTGCTGCACCCCAAAGAGCAGAGGAGCAGCGCAGGCCCGGACCACGTGAGCAGGCTGAGGGGCGGTGCTCCGGGGCCCCCAAGGGGCGTGGAAAACAGGGCGCGTGCGCCGATTGGCCACCGGCGAGCCGCGAACGCGATCCGTCAAAATGGGCCTCGCGTGGGCGGGAACAAAGAAGCGAACCCCCGAGCCCGGAGCCCGGAGCGCGGGCGCGAGCCATCCGCAGCCTGGTGGAGCCAGCGCGAGTGGCACGGCCGGGGCACGTGCAGACGGAAGCCCCTGGAGTGGCGCGCTGGGGACGTGAGTGTCCCCTTGCCTTGGCCCGCACCTGACCCCTTCCCCGCCCACCGCGTGCGCTTGGGCACCGCTTCAGTCATCCGAGCAGGCCCCGCCCTCCGCCGCGGCCACAGCCAGCCGGGGAGGCCGCTCGGACCCGGGCTGCGGCGACCCTGCAGCCGAGACCCCCCCCCCCCAGAGGCGACACCGCCCCACGGCGACGGCGGAACAGCCGCCACCACCCAGGGGGTCATCGCGGGTCCGGCGCGAGGACAGAACACGCGTGCGCCGGGCGGGAGGGCGGGCGAGCGCGCTGCAGCTTCGGGTGCACGCCGCCTTTTTCCCGGAGCAGCCAGGCGGTCCCAGCCGCCGCCGTCGCCGCGGCTCCGCACTGGGGGACTGAGGGCGCAGGACGGGAGTGGGCCGGACCGGACGCGCGACACAAAAGGCTCTGCAGGCAAGAGGGACTGTGGCCCTGCGACGGCGCGGCCCGGGATTTGCTGCGCATCGGGCTCGCTCGTCTGATCTCTCCTGTCCGCTCAGCCCGACCCCCAGCGCCACCTCGCTCCTCACCCGGAGCACCGCGATGGAGGTCCCGCCCCGGCTCTCCCATGTGCCGCCGCCATTGTTCCCCTCCGCTCCCGCGACTCTCGCCTCCCGCAACCTCTCCCATTGGCGGCCGCGGGCGCCGCGGCAGCTCGCCCCGCTCCTCCCTTCGCTCGCTTCTAGCGCCTCCCGGCAGGGGGCGCGCCGGAGCCCGCGCCACGTCACCGCCCAGCAGCCCTCCCGATTGGCGGGCGGGGCGGCTATAAAGGGAGGGCGCAGGCGGCGGCCGGATCTCTTCCGCCGCCATTTTAAATCCGGCTCCATACAACGCTCTGCTGCCGCCGCCGCCGCCGGGACCCGCACTGCGCGCCAGCAACCCCTCGCCGACGGCTCCGCCACCATGGAGGACATGAACGAGTACAGCAACATAGAGGAGTTCGCAGAGGGATCCAAGATCAACGCGAGCAAGAATCAGCAGGATGACGGGTACCGCACGCTCCGCTCTTCCCCTCCCCCAGGGCCCCGCGCGCGCCCTTCGTCCCTCTGGAGCTGCGCGCGCTGCCCCCACTATTTCCCCGAGTCGATTCTCCGCGTGCCCGCTGGACCCCAGTAGCTTCCCCACTAGTGGAAAGTAAGACGGGGTGACTCGAGAGGCCCGCCGCGGGTGGGGGAAGGGAGGAGGGGTTGGGGGGAGGAGGGCGGCGCCGCCGGTGTCCCGAGTGCGCAGGCGCCGCGTGGAGCCGCGGGGGAGGGGCCGAGCTCGGTGCGCCGCACGCCGCAGCTGCCGCCGCCTCTTCATTGTGTGTTGCTGCCGGGGCGGCTTTTCCTGGGGAGGATTTGGCAACTTGGTCTGGGCGCCGGTAGCTGACTGATGCGTGGAGTTCTTTAGGTAGCAAGTTGAGTCTAGAGCTGTGGGTAAAAGTTCACTTTAGGTTGTGGGGGATTCGGTTGTAGAAGTTGTACTTTGTAACCCAAAGTCATCAGAGCAGAACCCCTACGGGATTTCGTTGGCGCTTTGTGTTTGCACGGTAGAAAGCAACCTGTCTGCTGGTCCGAGCAAGTGATCTTAAGGTTTTTGTGGCCTATTAGCGTTTGTAATCAAAACAGACTGCTTGCACTTAGTGAATAAATTACCCTGTACTTTTTTTTTACTGTTTAATTACAGGGTTGAAGTAATCTCGAAGTTACTGTTAAGTCTTTTTTTTTTAATAACTTTATTTCTAGTAAAATGTTTATTGGAGGCTTGAGCTGGGACACAAGCAAGAAAGATCTGACTGAGTATTTGTCTCGATTTGGGGAAGTTGTAGACTGCACAATTAAAACAGATCCAGTCACTGGAAGATCGAGAGGATTTGGATTTGTGCTTTTCAAAGATGCTGCTAGTGTGGATAAGGTAGGGATGTGGTCTGCACTGTGTCTTTAGTGTCTCCTTTAAATTGCTCCGGGCTTCTAAGCGCCTGTCAAATTAACTTGTCTTCCAGGTTTTGGAACTGAAAGAACACAAACTGGATGGCAAATTGATAGACCCCAAAAGGGCCAAAGCTTTAAAGGGAAAAGAACCCCCTAAAAAGGTTTTTGTGGGTGGATTGAGTCCAGATACTTCAGAAGAACAAATCAAAGAATATTTTGGAGCCTTTGGAGAGGTGGGCTGTTTGTTTGCATGCATCTGGTGTGTTTTTGAAATACTTGTGCTTGGTCAATTTTGTGTAGTTGTCATTAATATTTCACAGGATAGGACTAAATGCTCTAGTTACTGCATCTTAACAGCGGCTGCTTTCTGTGCTGTAGTAGGAGCCTGGTGTAGCCAAAGCTCAAAGGCTTAAAGTGATGTGTAGCCAACCTATGGCCACTCTGGGGTAGAAGATGCTTTAAAAGAATGTAGCGACTTTTTAGAAAGTGATGCTCAGTAGAATGGGCTTGTGATGTTCGTGAGAAGCTTGTAGTACCTATTCGCTTCCCTTAACTGCTGGTTTTGTTTTGAATGTGCACCTGATTTCAGATAGAAAATATCGAGCTTCCCATGGATACAAAAACAAATGAAAGAAGAGGATTCTGTTTTATCACGTATACAGATGAAGAGCCAGTAAAGAAATTGTTAGAAAGCAGATACCATCAAATAGGTTCTGGGAAGGTAAATGGATTGAATTACATTAAGTGTGCATGTGAAAAGCCTGTTTGAAAAGAAAAGTGATTTTGTGTTCAGAGCTTAGAACATAAGCAAAAATTCTGTTTGTTTTTAGTGTGAAATCAAAGTTGCACAACCCAAAGAGGTATACAGGCAGCAACAGCAACAACAAAAAGGTGGACGAGGTGGGACGGCTGGTGGAAGAGGTGGTGCTAGGGGACGTGGAAGAGGTGAGACTTAATTTGGGGGACACTGATTTTTAAGCTGAGGCAGTTAACTGCTAGGTGCAATTGGCCCATAAGAAAAGGCAGCTAGATTGAATCTTTTATGATGAACCCACATGGTAAAGGCTGTTTTGTGGGGGGGGGGGGGTGTTCTGTTTTAAAGTACAGTGTAGGGGACAGAATGCATCATGTTGTGTTAGCATTGAGAGGGTCCAAAGTGGTTTCCTAACCATCATTGTGCATTGTTTCAGGTCAGGGCCAAAACTGGAACCAAGGATTTAATAACTATTATGATCAAGGATATGGAAATTATAATAGTGCCTATGGTGGTGATCAAAACTATAGTGGCTATGGCGGATATGATTATACTGGGTATAACTATGGGAACTATGGATATGGACAGGGATATGCAGACTACAGCGGTAAGAATACTTAACTTAATTTTATAAACCAGTGGCATTAAATTCAGTTTTGAAGTACTTTCCCATTCTGAAGTTGTTTGTATGAGTTTCCTATTGATAATTGAAGTTGTTACAATTGTGTAGTCATAGGAAAGTAACAGACAGTGATGGCTATTTAAAGTGCAATTATAACTATTGGCTGTTAAGGTGGCTTGATATTTTTAATGTTCAGCATGCATAGTTTAAGGGGCGGTTTTATAGGAAACTTTCTTAGTAAAACATGTATCCTTTCAAACTAGGTCAACAGAGCACTTACGGCAAGGCATCCCGAGGGGGTGGCAATCACCAGAACAATTACCAGCCCTACTGAGGAGGACCTGGGAGAAAGCAGGTGTGTGAGCTTACGAGGAAACATTGGCAATGTCTGATTTCATTTAAAGATCAATAGACAAATGGAAAAGAGTAAACAATATATGTAGTCTTTACTAAATTGTAAATTTGTAATTGCTTTATGAGCCTGTTTTGCCTAAAGTGTCTATAGATCTTTAACTTTAAAGTCTTACCTCACCTTTTTTAGAATTACAGAAAAACTTAAGAGTTTTTCTGTTTGCTTTGTGTACCAGGAGGTTTAAACTTTTTAGAACTATTAACAGGTAAAGTACTGAAATGGGTACAACTTAAGGAAAACAAGAATGTTGTCTTCTAACTCTGACATTATACCTTGTTTGTACCCGCCAGCGGGAACTTCATTGCAGGCCGTGTGTCACCCTGACCACGTCTATCTCTGGGGGTCGCACGTTGCGGGCAGAGCGCAAGGCATACACCAGAAAAGGCTGTCCTGTGGTATGGTCTCTTCCAACTTCATGTACCAGCGTAAAGATTAAAAGTGGAAACTTCAGACTTTGCTTCTTTTTAATCTTTTTGGAGATTAAGTGTCTAAACTTAACTTAAATGGTTTTTTGCAGGAGTTAAAGTACATAAATGCCTTTTTACAGCTTAATCATTTTGGTCTTCTGTTTAGTGTTGTATTTCAATTGTGGAGCCTCATTTTAAGTGTCCATTCTTTAAGATTTAATGCTTGCTTTTTCTTTTTATAGCTAATAGTGAAATCTACAAACCAAAACAAGAACTTTTAAATCTGGGATATAAGTTAAAGATCATATGCACAAAGCAATTCATTGTCATGTTAATACTCTAAACCTGCCTGAAATTTGTATTGGTTGATAGCATTCTACTTGGCTAGCTAGAGCTATGCCTCTAGTTGGCCTTCATCTGCTAGGCTTATAACTGTGGAAAGATTACATTCCTGTATTCTAAAGTGAATCCACCTAATGTCATTTGGGAACTCCACAGTGAGTTTTTCAAACACCCAAACTACACTTTGTCAATAAACATGCATGTGATCTTTAATTGTTGAAGAAAAGAATAAAGTGAGGACTTAATTCATGAAAGTGGACCTTTGCAAACTTGGGAGGGTTGCACACAGCTAATGGTTGTTTTGTTTTTGTTTTAGGAGGTGTAAAGAAACCATCTTACAGGACGACATTGAAGATTGCTTGATCTTGTGTTGACCTGAGATGATTATTTTGTAAAAGACTTTCTAGTGTACATGACACGATTGTGTCCAACTGTATATAGCTGCCGATTAGTTTCTTGTTTTTACTTTGTCCTTTGCTATCTGTCTTATGACTCAATGTGGATTTGTGTTTACACAAATTTTTGTTTGTATTCATGTTAAACCTCAAATAAATGCTTCCTTATGTGATTGTTTTTCTGCGTCAGGTACTACATAGTTCTGTGGAAATGTAAATTTATAAAGAAGCAATAATTAAGGCACAGCTTGTTTTATAGGGGGTATTGGCCCACAGGAAGAGACTGGTCCTAGTGTCCCCTTGTTCCTGGTTTCTGTAGAGGTGTTCTGTGATTATAGTCTAAGGCTTCATTTCTCTGTTAAATGAGATTGATTCCATACCTTTGGATGTTTTCCCCGGGGTATCTGTAGACTGACACTGCAGTCTATGGGATTGACGCTGTCTAGTGGGAGCTGTGCTGTCAGACTGTTTCTAAGGGAAGCACCTTGCTGGGCTAGGACTGCCTCGCTGGCACAGTGCTGTTTTGAGCTGAGCATCCATACAGCCCTGGTTTCTCTCACCATAAAAGCCTGTTAGCACAAAGCTTGTTAAATGGCTATCTTTGCTTTGTTCTTATCTGACAAATCGTGTATGATAATAGTTGGCTCTGGCTTTAAGAGTTAATGGCTTTTCTGCTAGAAAAAGCTTTAGCTGATCACCATAGTTCTTGGGGTTTTAGTACTATAGATAAAGAAATGCAAGAGAAGGATGCTGTCACACTGGTAGTAGGGGCCTCGATTGTCCTGAGGTTTGGATGCAGTGGAAAGCTAACACTGGTGCATTCATCCCACCATAATGCATGAGCTAAGTAGATTTAAGCAGTTCTGTGTTGAGGCAGAGGAAAGGGGCAGTGGAAAAGATGATGAGTCATGGTCTATCTTCTGGGGCATTAAAAACTTAAGATGTTAAGGTAATACAAGCTTTGAGTTTTCCATTGAATGCTTGGACTTAGAAAAGGGGTTTCCATGGTTCCACAGACACTTCTAGGTTTGGGATTTGTTCAAGTTTAGAGTACTTGGTCTTAGAAGACCAGTGTAAGCTTTTTATACTGATGACCTTTTTTAAAATGCCTACAACAACTTTGTTCTGATATTTGTACTTGCTAGGCTATCAAGTTAAAATGCACTGGCCTCGTTTTATTATGGCCAAGTACCAGTGTTGGGCTATTAAAAAGAATCACTGCAACCAAGACAATAGAAGGGAGAGCACATTATGTTAATAGGTACAGTGCCAGAATAAGAAATACCTGTGAGTTCAAACTTACAATTAGGTGACAAGTTGACGTTGAGATTGTCATTTTTCCCTGATCAAAATAAAGTCTTTTTAAAATAAAATTTTAGTTAAGTCTTTATGTATGGCTTGAAGAAAACAAAGATCATTGAGATGGTTTATTAAGACTCTTAGTAAGAATGTGTTTGGTCATTAATGTTCTCTCCCATCCTAACCAAACTGTTAAGCTCAGAAAGCAGCGGGCAGGCTGGTAAAATGGCCTTGCCCTTACAGGCACCAGTTCCTACAACCTGGAGTACATGGAAAAAACTGACTCCAAAATTGCCCCCTCGGTGCAGCAAGGGAGGAAACAACAGTGGCAGCCTTCCCAACAAGGTGTGTATGTGTGTACACATGGATCCCTTGTGGTACTGAGCAATCTTTAGAAATGTTAATTGTGAAGAAAAATTCCTCTCAAACTTGGCCTAATATCACCTATACTCTGAACTTTTTTTCCCCAATGTTTTGAGTTGGTGTCTCTGGTTTTGGAGTCTGTCCTTAAACTTGCTCTGAAGACCAGGCTGGTTTATTCATATTTTTCTAGGAATATATTTTCAAACACTTAAAGAAAAGGCCACATAGAGGTTACATTGTTATAAAAGTTAAGACGGGCTGGAGAGACTGCTCAGCTGTTGGGAGCACTGACTCTTCTAGAGGTCCTAAGTTCAAGTCCCAGAAACCATAAGACAGCTCAGTACCATATGTATAATGAGATCTGATCCTTCTGGCACGCAGGCATACATGCCAATTGAGTACTCACACAAAAATACATAAGAAAAAATGTGGTGGTGCACACTTTTAATCCCATCATGCTCAGAAGGCAGAGGTGGGTGGATCTCTGAGTTCGAGGCCAGCCTGATCTACAGAGCAAGTTCTAGGGCAATGTCCAAAGACTGCTACAGAGAAACCCTGTCTTAGAGGGGAAAAAAAAGTATATATACAAGATTGTGGTTTCTCAAAGGCAAAAGTCTTGAGTCAATGGGAGCAGTGACTCAATTGTTAAGAAAGGACCTGAGTTCAGCACCCACATCAGTTTACACTTGCCTGTAACTCTGCCTCCAGGAGTTTCGGTGGCTCTGGCCTCCTTGGGTACACATGCATGTAGTAAAAGGAGCGGCGGGCTGCGTTCCCGCCACCCGGCTAGTTTATACCTGAAATAACCACACGGAAATCGTATTTATTAGATTACTGCCTGGCCCATTAGTTCTAGCCTCTTGGCTATCTCACATCTTGATTCAACCCATTTCTAATAATCTGTATGTCACCAGGGAGTTGTAGCTTACTGGGAAAGATTTAGCGTGTCTGACCTGGCAGCTTCATGGCGGGCTGCTCTCTGCCTCTGCCTTCTTTCTCCAGTATTCTGTCTACTCTGCCTATCTAAGCTGCTGCCCTATGAAAAGGCCAAGGCAGTCTCTATTTAACCAATGAAAGCAACACATAGAAGAAGACCCTCCTACACCACATGCACAAGTGCGTGCGAACACATGTTAGTGTGGCTTAGAGAGGAGACCACCCTGCCAAAGGTCCTCACCCTTCATTAACTCCATGGTTTTCAAGTCAGGGCAGTTAGCTGATTTATAAACCAGCCCTATCAAACTCCTATTTAACTATTAGGCATATCTTGGCCTGGGTTTTCAGATGAAGTAATTGTGAACTGCTTGGGCATTGGGACTGTTCAGTGTTCTTTAATACCCTTGGCTGTGAGGGAAGTAAATTGGCGACAGTGGACACTTCTCTGATGGAAGCCCAGGATAGACGCAGCTATTTGCTCCTATGAAAGGTCTGTCCTTGGAGAGTGACAGTGGCTCTAATTGACTTAAGTTGTATGTGTGTGCATGTCTCTGCATGTTGTGTTGCCTCAAGCTTGTCTGCGCTACCTGTGTGTAGTGCCCATGGAGGCCAGAAGAGGGCATCTGATCCTCTAGAATGAAAATTAAAAGCATTTGTAAACCACCTTTTGGGGCCAAGGAACTGAACCCAGGTTCTCTGCAGCACCTTTTTGTTGTTTTTGATCTTTGAGATGGTTTCTCTGTAGCTATGGCTGTTGTGGGACTAACCTTGTGGACCAGGCTGGTCTTGAACTCAGAACTCCACCTACCTCTGCCTCACGGCGGAGTACTGGAATTAAAGGCGTGTGTCACCACCATCATCTCTGTTTCCTGGCTGTAGCAAGTGCTCTTAACTGCTCAGCTATCTCTCCAACAACCCCAAATTTTTGAGACTGGTCCTGTGTAACGCAGACTGACCTTGACTCTTGACTACTTGGTATACAGGTGTGCACTATCACACCTTTCTCTAGGGTTCTTGCTCGCTTGTGTTGTGTGTTTTTGTTTTGTTTTTTAAATAAACTTGGTGAAAGACGTTTGAGTGGTATGATTTCCAAATTTTTCATCACCAAAACACTTGATTCTTCTTTTCCCATGCATTAGATTTTGTTTGAGCCCAATTTTCCCAATAGTTTGTGATGGATTTGAGTTCCAAAGATAGGTAACTTTCAGAACTTTGTGAGATGATAGGTATCATGCCAATTAAAATCAATGCTTTTGACATGCTGGGGTTTTTATTGTTTTGTTTGGTTGATTGGTTTTCCAAGATGGTTTCTGTGTGACATCCCGGAACTCCCTTTGTAGACCAAGCTGGCCTTGAACTCAGAGATCCATCTGCCTCTGCCTCCTGAGTGCCGAGATCTTTAGTTCTACTGATGACCATTTCTGCCATAGTTACTAAAATACTGAAAGTTAGCCCAAGAAATTTGATTCTTCCTAAGACTTTGGACACACACTTAGCACATCATCGGGATAAGGACAAAGGCTTAGGAAAGGAATAACTAAGCACTAGCAGGTAGCGGGTGTCTGTGTTTATGAGCTTCTAAGTTAGCATTTAAATGGCTTTGGAAATAAAGACACCCCCAATTTTGTCGAATACATGTTCCTTTTTTCAATAGTTAATGTATGTACACAAAAGTCTTAGAGTCTATCATAAGTAGTAACTCCACTGTGACCTAGTTATTCCCTTTTTAGTTAGTTTTTAAAATTTTGTTAATTAAAATTATTTAATTGCTATTGACCTGTTCTTTGGGGGCACCGAGATACAGGGATTAATTAGCAAAAAGGATTTTTTTTTTTAATTTACCCTCTTATTCAGTACTGACAAATAACTACTCTGTGGTTAAGTGGTTAAGAGCACTCACTGGCTGACTACTCATCCAGAGGACCTGGGTTCGGCTCCCAGTGCCCATGTGGTGACTCAAAACCATCTGTGCCTCTGTAGACACTGTATGTGTGTGTTGCATAGACATACATGCAAGAAGATCACCCATACACAAAGTGTAAATAAATCTCGAAAACCATTTTTTTAAAGAATATGTACTGTATTGCAGAAAATCTCAGTGTGATTCCCAGAACCCACTTCAGGAGCTCACAACTGCCTGTACCTTCAGTTCCTGGGGACCAGATACCCCCAGACCCAGCAATCACACCCACAAACATTCCACTCAGACATACATGCACACACATATTGCTTAAAAGTTAAAATTAGCCCAGCATGGTGGCATCCACTTTCAATCCCAGCACTTAGGAGGCAAAGGCAGGTGGATCTCTGAATGCAAGGCCAACCTGATCTCTATAGGGAGTTCAAGGCTAGGCAGAGCAACACCACCGGTGAGACCCTGTCTCAAAAAAAAAAAAAATTGAATTCAAATGATTCATTCCACTTCCAATTCTCTGCTGGGATGAGATTATTGTTTTAATGTGCTGGGTCCCTGGAAGGATTTCATGATATGATAAAATTTCCAGTGATGTTGCTCCTCTTTTTTTTTTTTTTTTAAATGGGTCAAGATCTTCTTTCCAATGACACACACAGCCAACATTCATGGTATTAGCAGGCTAGGATTTTTAAACTTTTGTATAAGGGTGCTGTTTGACTCAGGGTTTCTCAGTGTAGCCTGGAATTCACTCTGTAGACCAGGCTGGCCTCAAACTCACAGATCCCCTTGCCTCTGTCACCTCAGTGCTGGGATGAAAGGCGTGCACCACCGGGTCTTGCTTGGTTTTGTGTTTGAGGTTGTGTTATGCGAAAGGCAGAAGTTGCTGCCCCAGCTTTTACACTGGCGCTGAGGATACAAACTTGGGCCCTCATGCTTTGGGGTGAGCACTTGACTGATAGAGGCAGCTCTACAACCTCCAGGTTACTACTTTAAAATCACCTAGGGCTGGAGAGATGGCTCAGCCGTTAAGAGCTCTTCCAAAGGTACTGAATTCAATTCCCAGCAACCACATGGTGGCTCACAACCATCTCTAATGAGGTCTGGTGCCCTCTTCTGGCCTGCCGGCAGAAACACAGACAGAACATTGTATACATAATAAATATCTAAAAAATAAAGTCACCTAAGTTTTTCTGGAGAATAAATATTCACCACTTGATAAAAGCATTCTCTGCCTTAAGGATATCAAAGAGGAAGCTTCTAACTGTGGATATAGACTCAGGCAGAAGATAGAATTGCTAAGAACTGCGGAGAGTATGCCCGCTGGTAGTATAACTTGATTAAGAACAATGGTCTGGGCTGGAGAGGTAACTCAGTTGGTAGAGCGGTTCCTTCAATTCCCAGCATCCCATAAACGGTGAGGTGGTTCATAGCTGTAATTCGGTACTCCCGGAAGTGAAGCAGGTGATCAGAAGTTCAAGGTCATCCTCAGCCACACGAGTTTGAGATACATGAGACCCTATCTAAAATAATAATAATAATATAATATAATGCACAACTGTCACAGTTTAACTGTTTATTCTCAGAAGTTGGCTTTTTTCTCAGAATGTCAGAGGTCCTCAGAATTAGCCCAGAATTTACTCGTAAGATAATATTTTGTTTAGAACTACATATTCACATTCGCATACATTAGAATTGACCAATATATTCTTTTAAGAGTATGTATGCCCTGCCCACTCCGCCCGTGCCACACCTCCTGATAGTGTTACTCTATTGCCCTATGGGGGCAGTTTTCTTCAGACCACCACAGGGCTTTAGTGAGGTGTATACACATACAAATGGCTTCATATCATTATTTTTCAAGAGAATATATGTGATTCTGCTTCTAACAGCTGTGGTCTAGGTAATTCCAACTCTTTGCCAACAGAATATTAAAATCGAAAAACAAAATAACAAAAAACCGTGAGAGCACTAAAGAATTAACCAGACGCTGGGGCTCACCTGAGAGATCGGGGGCAGGCACGGGGCACACTCCACTTATCCCAGCTATGCCGAAGGCTGACACATGTCTCAAGTTCAGGCCAACATGGGAAACTTAAGAAGACTGTCTCACAAGCAAACGGACTAGCAATGTCTTGACATTTCCTGTACTGAAGAAGTTAGTTCCCTTTGAATCCAGACTCAGTCAGACTCCAGGACATGCGCAGAAGGCAGCAGACTCTTCGTCATAGTGAGTTTGATACCCAAGTGAGTCCCAGTTCTCTCAGAAACCAGCTTCCACTGCGTTTCTCTCGGCGTTCTGGTCTTCCAAACTCCCAGCAAAATAACCCAGTAAGTTCTCTGCCATTCTAGAGCTTGCTTTGCCCGAAGTTCTAAATGCTTCGGCTTTCCTTCTGTAGGCCAGTTCCAAAGGCCCACAGCCCACGTGGTCAGGTTTGTTATGGGTCTAGTCCGTTGTTCATCCCATTGGCGAAAGCAGCTTCAAGAAGAAGTGGTCAGTACTTAAGAGCACTTGCCACTGTTACAGAGGACCTGAGTTTGGTTCCCAGCACCCACCCCGGTGACTCACAACTAATTCCAATTGCAGGGGATCTGACGCCACCTTCTGGCCTCCATGAGTACTGCACACACATGTGGTACACAGGCATACCAGACAGGCAGTCACACACACAAAAATACCTTTTTTTTTTCTTTTTTCTTTTTTTTTTTTTTTGCGATAGGATCTCTCTGTGTGGTCCTAGCTATCCTACTTGCTCTGTAGACCAGTCTTGCCTCAGACTCACAGAGATCCACCTGCATCTGCCTTCCAAGTGCTGGGATTAAAGGTGTGTGCCACTAATAATAATAATAATATCTGCCTAGGAAGGGGAAAAAGATGAGATCTCCTGAGCAAATTGGGAGCATGAGGGGCAAGGGAGTGGAAGGGGAAAGGGGAGTGTATAGTACTTTCCTATCCAAACAATTAAAACGAGAGGGATTAGAACAATTGAAAAGAAGAATTTGGTTTAGGTTAGGGTTTGAAAGTACAGTGCATCATGGCAGAGAAGTCACATACTGGGTAACAAAGCAGCTTGCCACACTGCTGCCAGGGTGATGAACTCATCTGTAGAGAAAGCGTCCTTTCTCCTCTTTATTCAGCCCAAGACTCCAGGCCATGGTTGGTGCTACCTATGTTCTGGATGGGTATCCCCCTTTACATCTTCCTAGAAGTGCGTTTCCGTGGTCATTTTAAATCTGGTGTAGTAGACAACCAAGATCACTCATCACATAAACATCTAGTCCATAGTATGGCTGCAATCTGAATATGGCTTGAGTTCTCTGAAAGCATTACTATGTTGGAAACTTGGCCCTCCGTGTGCGATGCTGAGGGCTTGAGAGGCTGCAAGGGTCTGATACCCACTGAATCTCTCTCTCATGAGCTCTTCATGACACTGTATGTACATTGTATGTGATGTGTTTTATGGGAAAGGGGAAGTTTTCATTTTGGAGGCTGCCTTAGGGTTTCTGTTGCTGTGAGAGACACCATGACCACGACAACTCTTAAAAAGGAAAACATTAAATTTAACTGGGGCTGACTTACAATTCAGAGGTGTAGTCCATTACCATCCCAACAGGAAGCATGGCAGTATAGAGACAGACGTGGTGCTGGAGAGGTAGCTACGAGTTTACATCTGGATTCACAGGCAGCAGGAAGAAAACTGACCTCAAAGCCTACCCCATAGTGACAGTTTCTCCACCCCTGCCACACCCACTCCACCCGTGACACACCCACTCCACCCCTGCCACACCCGCTCCACCCGTGACACACCCGCTCCACCCGTGACACACCCGCTCCACCCATGACACACCCACTCCACCCGTGACACACCCACTCCACCAGTGACACACCCACCACATCCCCACCACACCTGTGCCACACCCACCACACCCGCTCCACCTCTGCCATACCCACTCCACCCCTGTCACACCCACTCCATCCACATCGCACCTGCTCCACCCTGTCACACCCACCCCACCCGTACCACACCTCCTGATAGTGCTACTCTATTGCCCCATGGGGGTCAGTTTTCTTCAGACCACCACAGGACTTTAGTGAGAAACCGCGAGTCACACAATATAGAGAAGTAAGAATTACTTTCCCAGACTTCTTTACACCAGAATGCAGATGTGTGACACCAGCAGACCTTGAGTAAAGTGATAGTGAGGCCGAGAGATGCCCAGGAGCCTCGATGGTGTCAACATCGAAAGCAGTGTTATCTTTGTGTAGCAAGAGCAGCTCCAGTGGAGACAGGCGTCTGTGTGGACTAGAGACAGTTACTGACAAGAGTGGCCAGGTATAGTTTTCCAACCCTTTATGAAAGTCAGATTCCAAAATAGTCCATGACTCATTCTTTCCCTCCCTCCCTTCCTCCCGCCCTCCTTTCCCTCCCCCTCTTTCTTTTGAACCAAGCTTGCTCTTTAATGGATATAGGGAAGCCTGTCCAGGCTGGAAGATTCTAGGGTGTCAGGAACACAGCCCTTGTGCTAAGTTGGCTCAGGCCTTCTGGCTCTGACTCAGGACCTCTCAGGTGACATTCCTATAGCTGTTTAAAGTAGCCATCGTAGCCCACAGTGCTCAGGGCACAGCAGATAGAAGCAAGTAGATAGGCAGTGCCAATAGACCTGAAGATGGCAGCAGCTCCAAACTCAGAATGCCAGGAACCATGGTTGCCTGTGTAGTTTAAATGCATAAGTCCCCAAACCATTCGTCTGCAGCTGCTCCTAAGTCCCAGTGGAGCCAAGGGTGACCTTGAACTCCTGAACCTTCCGGCTCTGCCTTTTTGTTTGTTTTTTGAGATAGGGTTTCTGTGTAGCTTTTTGGAGCCTGTCCTTGGACTCGCTCTGGCCTTGAATTTACAGATCTGCCTGTCTCTGCCTCCTGAGTGCTGGGGTTAAAGGCACGTGCCACCACTGCCCAGCCTGTCCCCATCTTCTGAGTGCTGGGGTTACAGATATGAACCACCACAGCAGGTTTGTGCACTGCTGGGGACTCAATGCTAATATAAACAAGCATTCTACTGATCCAGCCATATCCCTGGTCCTGTCCTGCTCACTATGGCAGCATCCTTCCTGCTTCCACAAACCCAGCTGTATCATAGCCATTGTATGAAGTTCATTTACTTAAATAAATAAATAGCAGGGAAGAACGGGAATATAATAAACATTAATCCAAAGCTTTTCCAGGTGCTGGAGACAGGGCAGGTATAGCAGAAGACCTAAGCTCAGTTCCCAGCACCCACATCAGGTAGCTCACATCCCGTAACTCCAGATCCAGGGGATCCTGGACTGTATGGGTACCCACACTCATACCGCAATTGAAAAATAAAATAAATCTTTAAAAACGAAAAAAAAAAGTCTTCATGAGAACAAGAATATGGATGTCCAAAAGTTGGCTCCACACAGGCAACAAGGAAAAGAAGGGAGGGGAAATGCCCCAAACGAGGACTTTTCAGAACCCTGGAAAGTAACATTTTACAACAATCTGTAAAATACTTGCTTTTGTTCAAAAGCTGATTTTATTTCAGCAGGAAACATGAGCCTTGTGAGATTTTTAACTTTACAGTTCTGGTCAGCCTTTTGGAGCTCCAGAGAGGCCTTGAGACTCACAGCATCTCAGCACAGTGGTGTGCGAAGCAGGGGCTTAGGAGCGAGGGAGGCAAAACCAGGGTGCACTTCCACATCCCTTCCCGAAATACCTCTCTGCCCCCTGTCTTCATTTCCCCTGACTGGGTGTTTGCTCTTTCCAAGCGCATACCCTGAGGTCATTTCTCAAACACCCCGCAGGCACAGTAACATAGTAAAAGGATGGGGTTAATTATAGGCTGTCAAAAAATGGAGAGTGAACGAGCCAGTGAGGGTTTTTAAAAGCTTTAATAAAGTCCTGGAACTCTAGAAGACCACGAGGGTGGGGGAACCGCACACACATCCAGAAAAGAGCGAGGTCGTATTATAGCTCACGGGGCCTTTGTTTGAGCCAGACGGATTATGTGTCCATTTCCACTTAGCTGAAGCATTCCATCCTGCAGTGTTGACTCGGGGTAAACAGACGTCTGTCTGGGAAAGCAGGAACTTGTAAGATTCACAAGGTCCTTCTCCAAGGCTGTAGACTGAGCCAGCAAGGACTGGGGGAGGAGATGCTGGCCAAGCTGCCTGCAGGGCTTGCTCAGAGCTCCAACGTTGCAGCTGTCGTAAGTGCTCACGTACTTGAGTAGGTGTTTCAGTGATTCATTCCTGCTCCCATGAGTAACCCACGCTCCTGGAAATAATCCCAATCACCTCATTAGTTCGCCAGGTTGCACCACTTTGGTAAATATTACTTTGATCTGTTACTGGTTTCCTATCTAAGGTAGGCAGGTACAGTGGAGGAAACCTTTAATCTCATAACTGGGGAGACAGAGGCAGATGGGTCTCTATGAGTTAGGGGCCAGCATGATCTCCATAGAAGTTCCAGGCCAGCCAGGTCTACAGAGGTTCTTGTCTCAAAAAGGGGGAAGGGAGGTATTTTATTAGGTTTCTATTGCCATAAAGAGACATCATGGCCACAGCAATTCTTATGAAGGAAAACATTTAATTGGGGTGTCTTGCTTACAGTTTCAGAGGTTCAATCCATTATCACTGTGGCAGGAAGCATGGTGGCATGCAGACATGGTGCTGGAGAAGGAGCTGAGAGCTCTACATCCTGATCCACAGGCAACAGAAAAAGACTGTGCCACCCTGAGCATAGCTGGAGCGTCTAAGAACTCTCAGCCTGTCTGTACAGCGGCACACTTCCCCTATCAAGGCTACACCTCCGAATAGTGATGCTCACATGAGTGTTCGGTGGCTGTTCCTATTGAAACCACCACACTCCACTCTCTGGCCCCCATGGACTTGTAGCCATAATGCAGAGAGACATTCAATACAACTTTAAAAGTCCCCATAGTCTATAACAATCTCAAACTTGTTTAAAATTCCAAAGTTGAAAGTCTCTTCTGAGATTCATACAATCCCTTAACTGTAACCCCCTGTAACATCAAAAGACAGATCATATACTTCCAACATATAATAGCATTTTAGATCATATACTTCCAACATATAATAGCATTTTAGATCATATACTTCCAGCATATAATAGCATTTTTAGATCATATACTTCCAGCATATAATAGCATTTTTAGATCATATACTTCCAACATATAATAGCATTTTTAGATCATATACTACCAACATATAATAGCATTTTTAGATCATATACTACCAACATATAATAGCATTTTTAGATCATATACTTCCAACATATAATAGCATTTTTAGATCATATACTTCCAACATATAATAGCATTTTTAGATCATATACTTCCAAAATATAATAGCATTTTTTTCCAGGATGTGCAGTACTGTTCAAAAATGGAGCCTAGTGAGGAAATTCTGGTCCTAAGCAAGATCAAAAGCAAGATGGGCAAACTCCAAACTCTGCATCTCAATGTCTGATGTCAACATCTTTTTTAGATCTCCAAATCCTTTCAGCTTTGTTGACTGCAACACTCTTCTTTCTCCTGGGCTGATTCCACTCCCTGTTATCAGCTTTACTCGGCAGGATCACATGACTCAGGCATCTCCAACATCTTGGGGTTCCCAAGGTAATCCAGGCTTCACCTTCACAGCTTCACACCATGTCCTCTCTAGGTCTCTATTCAGGGACACCCCTGACACATTCCTGGCTTCAGTAGCTTTTTTCAGTCACAGAGGGAGATTCCAAAACACCTTTCTTCTATCCTTGACTCTAAAGCCAGAAACATGAGGCCAAAACCAAGTTCTGCTGCTTGCTGGGGCTAGAACATAGCCCCTTGTTCAATTACATCTTCATCAGCTTTCTGTTTTTGA
Organism: Microtus oregoni; assembly: GCF_018167655.1. Classification (NCBI taxonomy): domain Eukaryota; kingdom Metazoa; phylum Chordata; class Mammalia; order Rodentia; family Cricetidae; genus Microtus; species Microtus oregoni. Next base: position 792,495 of record NW_024543080.1, read on the forward strand.
TGTTTTCCTTCACAACCTAAACTTGGTTCCGTATATCAGGCCAGCCTTGAATTTAGATTCACCAGCCTCTACCTTCTCGGTGCTGGGGTTACAGGTGTGCACCACCATCTGACTCTGAGCTTTTCCTTAATTCCTTTTCACAAGTTGGAAACTTTTCCAGATGGGGTCTTTTTCCACGTAACATCAAGCTTTTCTTTTTTCTTTTTATCTCCTTGAACATAGGACTTAGTTCCATTCTGCTTCCTGGTGCCCCTCCTTTCCCCCAAATTATACATTTTGTATTTTTTCTTTCTCAGGTTGCTCCTTTTCATTATAGGTCTTCATTAGAGTAAACACTATAACCACATGAAAAAGTCCATATTTGGCTGTTTGGAAATTTCCTTTGCCAATGAAATTAATTCAAAACTCTTCACCTTAGTCTCAGGCAGACTTTTTGAACAAGGGCAAAAGGCAGCAATTCTTTACCAAAATATCAAAAGACCAGTCTCTGAGTCACATACTAACATTCTTCTCTGGAGCCTCTTAAGCCAGGGCCCCACATTTCAAGTCACCTTCAGCACCACTGTCTTCTAGGCTCCTACTAGTATGGCCCATTAAACAGCTTAAAGCATTTCACTGCTTAAATAATCCAAAATCCCCAAATCCAAATTCCTCCAAACAAAAGCGTAGTCAGGCCTATCACAGCAATACCTCAGTGCCTGGTGCCAACTTCTATCTTAGTTAGATGTGCCTACACGTACATCTGGAACTAGACTAACAGATGGTCTAGAGCCACCATATGGCGGTCAGCGACCAAGGCCAGGTCCTCTACAGATAGCAGCAAGTGCTCTTAAGCATTCAATCATCTCCCTGCCCCATGTCTTGCACTGCTGTGACAATTTTGTGAGGTACAGTAAAAATTTGTCTCTATAATTTTATTTAAATATTATACAGATCAGAGAGGTATTAAAAATACAGCATGGTACACATAAATATGTAGAAACTTGTTTAACTGGGTCAATTTAAAAACATTCAAAATATTTTTGCTTCCAAGGGCTAAAGAGATGGCTTAGGTAGTTATGAGCACTTGCTGTCCTCTTTCCGCCACCCATGTGATAGCTCAACTGCCTATAACTCCAATTCCAAGGAACCTGATGTGATTTTTTAGTTGCTGAGGTCACCAGACATGCACACAGCACACAGACATACAAGTAGGCAAATGAATCATATGCATAAAAATAAGTCAAACAAAAGAATATTTTTTTCCAACCACAATTCAAACTTTCAGGAAAAACAAAGCAAAACAAAACATGACCTCCTCAGACCACCTCTGATGGAAATGTGGCATGAAGTCCATCATGTTATTCAAAGACTCTCATAATTTTTTCCTTTAATATTTCACTTATGACTATATAACAAATTACCATAATAAATTCTTTCTCCCACAGGTAAATATTTAAGTTTGACCAATTTCCTACCTTTAAAATAATACAGTGTGGGTACAATATAAGTTTTATTTTTATTTATTTGTGTAGCTGTGCATATGTTTGTAAGCTCACCTGTGCCTACATGCACATGTATCTTGGTGCACATATGGAGGTCAGAGGAAAACTTCACACAAATTTCATGTCATGTGTGTGCATGAACACTCACACACACATTTATAACTAAATGAAAAACAACCTCACACTAAAAATAAATAAAAGAGAGCTGGACTTAGTGGCACACACCTTTAGTCCCAGCACTTGGGAGGCAGAGGCAGTGGATCTCTGGGTTTGAGGCCAACCGGATCTACAGAGCTAGTTCTAGGACAGCCAGAGTTACACAGAGAAAACCTGCTTCAAAAAACCAAATCAATCAATCAATCAATAAACAAATAAATAAAAGAGAACCTTTGATACTAAATAGTAATACACTGTAGGAAAAAGGTATAAATCATGCACAAAACCTCTTTGCACAAATACAGGCACATTTCTCCTTTCCTATCATGAGGACCTGAGTTTGAATCCCTAGCACCCACATGAAAAGCCAGATATTGTGGCACACGCTTAGAACCCCAGCACTGAGAGGCTGCCTGCCAGTCCAATCATGGGAGCTTCCCAGTCTAGCCAAAATGTTGGAGCACAATGGAGGGGGAAACTAATGGTGTGGGAAGTCCTTTGGAATCTTGCTGTTAAGCCACAGCCAAGTGGTGATACATAGTTTAATACAAATGGATTAATTTAAGATATAAGAGTTAGGCAGAAATACGCTTAAGTTATTGGCTGTTGGGGGCTGCAGACCCCTGGCCCCTTGACTTTCTCTGCCTGCCTCAGACCCTTTGCCTGCCGGAGTGAACTGAGCAAAACAACTAGATTACCTGTGCCTGCAGCTGCTCTGAGCACGGGACCTTGATGGCAGAGGAGTGAATTCTAGTGGCTTTTTTTTTTAATATTTATTTATTTTGTATGGAGTTAGCCAGAAGAGGGCACCAGACCTCAATACAGATGGTTGTGGACCACCATGTGGTTGCTGGGAATTGAACTCAGGACCTTTGGAAGAACAGGCAATGCTCTTAACCACTGAGCCATCTCTCCAGCTCCCTCTAGTGGCTTTAACAGCTGAAAATCCCAAGAACTGGGGCATGGCTATCAGTTAAGGATCCCTTCTAAGCTGCCCCTGAGCATAATAAAAGTGGCATTCTTGTATCAAGGATGACCCATGTCCCCATGTCACTGTCTGTTGGTGTGCATGTGTTTTTAAATCTCCAGCCTGGTTCCTGGCATGCAAACCATAGAGTGTAGAGCAGACACTGTCTTTTACAACCAGCCAAACAGTATTACAAATAATATGATTTCTGTGTGATTATTTCGAGTCAGGGTGGTCAGGAAATGAACTAGCAGTCTCCCTCAACAAATTGGTGCACCAACAAGGAACTGACTAAATTCATGTAAAACCGAGAAAACTTGGAAAGGAATCCTAGACACAGAGTTAAGCACGACTTTTTGGTAGCAGCATTTTCTTGATTGGGCTCTGTTTGCTAGAAGCAAGCAGAAGTGGGATTCCTTTAAAAGAGATTTTCCTGATTTAGTAGTAGAAGAAAAGAAAACCTGCATGGTTTTGAAATGGTGGCTTCCTGGTCCATGCTGCCATCAGGAACTCTGACTCTTTTAGGAGGTTGAACACTTGAGTGGGGTTTGTAGGAAGCATGCTACAAGTTACTTTGTGCAGCATGGGACAACTGGTTACTAGAGTTGAGGTGGTGAGCATGGATCCCACCTGGCAGTCTCAGAAGCAGTGAACAAACCTCAGCTGGGCCGTGTTAGACTGGGCAGAGCCAAAAGGCAAAGCAGATGTAGTCCTAGCCATGCCACTTAGCATTGTAAGAAGAGGTTCTGGTCAAAAAAGAATTACAGATACACAATAAAGACAAATTAAGATGAAAAAGACCTCTAAATGGGTCACAGTGTGTTTTTAAAATGTACGTAGGCTTGGGAGAGAGAAGAAAAAGAGTATAGAAAGTTATAAAAAGAAGTATATTTGTTTTTTTAAAAAAATAAAACAAAGTCTTTAAAGAGACAGAGGAAACTTGTAGAAAAGTAATAGAGTGAGAAAAATAAGCCACGTAAAAATGAAATATATACAGAGAGTCTGGATTATGTATATTATTGTGTTTTCTTTGAATTTTTTGACTGTGAAGGAACTAAGTACAGAGAGACATTTCATTGTATTGGCTGCTAAGCTAAACTAACATATATACTTTAAAGGTATCTTGACTTCAAAATTTGGGTCTAAGGATATGTTGCTTTGGGAAAGAGATTCTATATTTGTTTCTACAGAGGATGAGAACCTATGGATTTTTTTCCAGACTAAAGTAGTTTGATGGACGAAGACCCCCCTGAAAGGTTGCCATGAACACCCCCAAAAATTACTTCACCAACAAAAAGTAGAAAGAAATTTGGAGATAACTATGTACAAATTCCCAAATATTGTTTATAAATGTTTGTTTACATTTTGAAGGGGGATATGCTATAGAGATTTGCATTGGTATGGATCTTGGTTTACTGATACAAATTTTTTTAAATATTTATTTATTTATTATGTATACAATATTCTGTGTGTGTGTGTCCGCAGGCCAGAAGAGGGCACTAAATCTCATTACAGATGGTTGTGAGCCACCATGTGGTTGCTGGGAATTGAACTCATGACCTTTGGAAGAGCAGGCAATGCTCTTAACCACTGAGCCATCTCTCCAGCCCCTTACTGATACAAATTTAAGATCAATTTTGTTATATATATTTCTGGTCTTGATTAAGGTATTGTGCTTGTGCAGCACATTTAAAGTGCAATGTATATTTTAAAAATATAGATTAATAGATAATCATCTATAGTAGTTAAGTTTGTAGTCATGTTAGGTTTTCTAGATATATAGAGCTATATTTCAATTAGATAGGTATTCCTCAAATCTTCCAGAGACCTTTAGAATATGTCATTTAAGATGTTTTAAGAGCTTATGACAATGAGACAAGTCTGCTCCTGGCAGCATCAATCTACTTCAAGAGGATGATGGGAATAGAAGAGGCTCCTCATGGAGTTTGCTAGCCATTTGAGCAAGAAACTGCTCTTGCCTGAATTTCTTGACTTGACTTGCAGGACCCACAGAAAAATGACTGCTGAAGTTGCCTAAAGAAGTTGAAACAGCCCTCCAGGGTTCCTGCTTCATTAAAGAGTCTGCCAGACATTTTGCAAGACACAGAAGAAAGTGAATGACAAACTGCCAATATAGATGGAGCTACCTTTAAAATTTCCTACTTCATGAAAAAGTCTGCCAGATACTCTTGACCAGTCAGTAGGCTGAAGATGGATGCCCCAATGGTACAGAAAAACTTTGGGTGACTGCCCAGGCAGAGAGATGTCTCGTCAATTCTAGAGTTTTGGAAGTTGCTTACAATGCACTTCCTGTTCACTTAGGTAATATTAGATCCTTCTGGAGTCTTTGATGGGGTTGAAGAATAGATAGTTATAGTTTTCCTTAGTCATGATAAAAGATAAAGTAGATATATAAATGTTGTAACTCTAATTCTTACTTGATACCTGTTTTGTCATATATAATTTTACTATGTTAAAGTTTAAAAACCTTCCCTTTTATTTAAACAGAAAAGGGGAAACAGTGTGGGGAGTTATTCTGTATATGCGTTGCTTTTATTGATTAATGAGTAAAGCTGTTTTGGCCAGTGGCTTAGCAGAATAGAGCTAGGCAGGAAAACTAAACTGAATGCTGGGAGAAAGAAGGCAGAATTAAAGAGTTGCCATGTAGCCCTGCTGGAGACAGATGCCAGGGAACTCGATAAGCCACAACCATGTGGCAATACACAGATTAATGGAGATGTGATGTGTTAGTTTAACATGTAAGAGTTATCCAGAAAAAACATAAGCTATTGGCCAAACAGTATCACAATTAATAAAGATTTCTGTGTGATTATTTCAGGAGTATGGGCAGTCAGGAATGAACTAACAACCTTCCAACTACACCTGATGACATTGCAGCCACTGATGACTCCATAGGAGAAGTGGAAAGAGGTTGCTGAACCTGTGATCCTGATTTCCTCATACCACCATGCTTCAGGCTGAGGAAAGGGATACCTGAACCAATGTTCCTGACTTACAACAACTTGCTGCAGTCTGAGAAGGGAAAGAAGATCATGGTGATTCCCAGCCTATTGATGGACTTACTACACAGACTTCTAGACCTAATGAGTCCTGTTTACTTGTTTACCTTGGAGCCAGACCAGAAATGTGACTGAACATTTGACTGTTATATTCTTTGGAACACAGAACTCATTTTGTCAGTATGATATTCAATCTTCTGTTTGAAATATATGACCTGAGAAGTGAGAACTCAGTTTTCCCCTCAGGAGAAAAAAGACTCATGATAAGGAGTGACTGAAGCCCTACTTCAGATATAAGGAAGGTAGCCTAAGGGTTTTTCCTGCTGCTCAGAGACTGGGACAATACTTAAAAGCAGCAATGCAGTTGGATTCTCACCCATCAGAGAAACCTTTTCTTGTTTTTTGATTGGAATAGATTTAAGAGAGTTGTGATTTGACAAATTGTGTGTTTATTGCTAATTTCTGCTCTAGAATTATGGTATTGACCTGTTAATGTTTGTAACTGCTTTAGTTTACCATAAGATGTTAAGAAAAATTTGACATTTTCAATGAATTCTTAGATTTGACATAGTTGATAAAAAGTTTAGATTTTAATACAGCTGAAATTGTTAAGACACTCTAGATCAATTGAAAAGGGCATTCCCAACCCTGGTGATTCTCCACTCCTTTAATTGGGAGAGATTGTAGCCATAGGAGCATGCATATTCACAAAGCATTATCTAACTGCAGATGAACTCTCTTGACAGAAACTTGGCTCAGAGACACAAAGCCCAGAGGTTTAAGCTTTACGATTTTATCAAATAAAATTGCTCTATGCAAAGTATTTTCAAAATATGATAAATATTAAAGATTAAGTTAAAAGAGAGAGAGTGTTGGACCTGTACAGTGATGTTCTTCCTAAGCAGTTTGGATGGGAAAATCATTTCCCAAGAGTTTGACTGTTTTTGTGTATTCCTTTTTCCCCCCCAACATATTTTTATTAACTATTTGGGAAATTCATACAATATACCTGATCACATTTGCTTCTACTTCCCACCCTTATTCCCTGCCATGAAAAAATAAAAAATTCCCTACCAAATCATTAGAGCAGGGTAAAACACCCACTGGTTAGCCCCTTAAAGAAAACTAAGTCCTTCCCTGGCCCCTGGAAGCCATCCGTTGTGAAGAGCTACACTTCAGCGTCTTTATCACAGTTTTAAAGGTCTCTCTTCAATAGCTTCCTGGTCTCTCTCTCTCTCTCTCTCTCTCTCTCTCTCTCTCCTTCTCTCTCTCTCTCTGTGAGTGTATGTGTGTGCGCGCACGTGTGTACATGCGTGTGCATGCATGTGTGTGTGTGTGTAGGGTTGTCACAGAAGCCTTCAATGTCTCTCATTCTCATTTGAGCCTGCAATCATTGATATATTGCAAAAGAAGCTTCTCAGCCCATAGCAGCTAGTGGCTGGGATCACAGATGTCCACGTGGCTTCCATCGGCAACACGGACCGTAGATATCAAAATAGCCTGCAGCAGCCTGGTCACCAACAGAGGTTCTTCTCTAATTAACGTAGACTCTTTGATTCTGTGGGCTTGGTGAATTTTCCCTTCCATATCCTTATTATCCCTCAGTCTCTTTTTCTGTCTGCAGTGAACAATGGTCTTCTTAAATGACTGAGAACCGTTGATGACATCATCACTCACGGGATCTTCCTTTGGTCCCACAGATCCACGTACTCCTCGTGTGTGGGCCCAGTTCTAGTCACCTATGTAAGAATTTGCTCCTGTGATTACCACCTCATCGCCTCACCCACATCACCAGCTGTTCTCTTCCACCCTGTCATTACCATCAGCGTTCTTCCATGGCGTGTAATGAAAAGAAAAAAACTCAACTCCCATAAGCGTAGCTTTATGGCACCTGGATTGCCAGTTATCCTTTGGGTTAAAGTACCAGCAGACAAACCCCAGCCTTTGAATGTATCTGTTGTGTGTCTGTCTGCTGGGGAAGGCTGCTTGTTTGTTTCCCATCCATCCAGACTTGAAATAATCATACTGAAACTATATTAATGGCAATACTGTTTGGCCAATAGCTTAAGCATATTTCTAAGCTACTTCTTATATCAGAAATTATCCCATTTCTATTATATTTTATTTTACCAAGAGGCTCATGGCCTACGGGAAGGGTTCCACCTAATGGGTCACATCTTTCTCCTCTGGTGGCTCCATGGCTTCTCCCTGACTCTCTACCTTCTCCTTCTCTATCTGCTTGGAATTCCCACCTTGGCCTAATCTGCTAAGTAATTGGCTGAAACAGCAGCTTGTTTATTAACCAATGGCAATAAAACATATTCATAGCATACAGAGGGAAATCCCACATCACCTCCCCTTTTCTGTCTAAAAAAAATGAAGGTTTTAACTTTAACATAGTAAAATTACATATAACAAAACAGGTATCCAGCAAGAATTACAGTTGCAATATTTATATCTACTTTATCTTTTATCATAAATAATAAAAACTATAACAATAGCTATCCTTCAACCCCATCAAAGACTTCAGAAGGATATAATATTACCTAAGTTAACAGGAAGTGCATTTCAAACAACTTCCAAAACTCTAGAATTGACAGAGACATTGCGCTACCTGGAAAGTCACCCAAAGTCTTCTGTAACATTGCAGGCACCCATCTTCAGCCTTCTAGCCCATAGTATCCAGAATATTTTTCCATGAAGCAGGAAATTTCAAAGGTAGTTCCATCTATATTGGCAGTTTGCCAGCCACTTTCTTCTATGTCCTGCAGAATGTCTGGCAGATGCTTTAAAGAAGCAGGAACCCCTAAGGACTGTTTCTGCAAGTTCAGTCATGCAGTTCAGGCAAGAACAATTTCTTGCCCAAATGGCTAACAACCTCCATAAGGAGCCTCTTCGATGCCCATCATTCTATTGAAGTAGATTGATGCTGCTAGGAGCAGATGTGTTTCATTGTCATGAAAAGTCTTAAGCTCTTAAAACATTTTAAATTCCATATTCTGAAGGTCTCTGAAAGATTTGAAGAATATTGATCTAACTGAAATATATCTCTGTACATCTAGAAAACCTAACTAACATGACTACAAGCTTGATTATTATAGAAGACTATCTATTAACCTGTATTTCTTAATTATACATAATATTTTTAAATGAGATGCACAAACACAATACCTTAATCAAGAGCAGAAATAAGCATATATTAAAATTGACCTTAATGTGTATCTATAAACCAAGATCCATAACAATGCAAAGTATTGGGGGGCTGGAGAGATGGCTCAAAGGTTAAGAGCACTGACTGCTCTTCCAGAGGTCCTGAGTTCGATTCCCAGCAACCACATGGTGGCTCACAACCATCTGTAATGAGATTTGGTGCCCTCTTCTGGCCTGAGGGCATACATGGAGGCTGAACACTGTGTACATAATAAATAAATAAATCTTAAAAAAAAACAATGCAAAGTATTCATTTCTATAGCATATCCCCTTTAAATGTAAAGAAACATTTATAAACATTATTTGGAGATTTGGGTGTAGTTCTTTCCAAACTGCTTCCTGCTTTTTGTTGGGCCAAGTAATTTTCAGAGGTGTTCACCGTGACCTTTCAGGGGGTCTTGGTCCATCAAACAACATTAGTCTGGAAGGAATCCATAGATTCTCATCCTCTGTGGAAACAAAAAAAAGGAGCCTCTTTTCTAAAGCAACATATCCTTAGACCCAAAGTTTGAAGTCAAGATACCTTTAAAATGTATATGTTGGTTTAGCTTAGCAGCCAATACAATGAAATGTCTCTGTACTTAGCTCCTTTACAGCCAAAAAGTTAAAGAAAACACAATAATATATATAATCCAGATTCTATGTGTATATTCCATTTTATGTGGCTTATTTTTCTTACTCTATTACTTTTTCTACAAGTTTAATATTTATTTTATTATCTTTACTACTTTAATCTATGATTGTCTGTACTCTTTTATATTACATTTAATGTCTCTTTACTCTTTTTCTTCTCTCTCCCAAGCCTTCGTATATTTTTTAAGCATACTGTGTCTCATTTAGCAGTCTTTTATGTCTGAGTCTGTCCTATTGTGTATCTGAAATCCTTTTCTGACCAGGACCACTTCTAAAAATACTAAGCAGCATGGCTAGGACTAAGGCTTCTTTGCCTTTTGACTCCACCTAGTCCAACATGGCAGAGGTCTGTTCAGTGTGAGCCATGCTCACAGCCCCATTTTCAGGCACAAAGCGGGTCTATGTTGCCCTTAAGCAAAATGTAACACTCTGCTCACAAACCCCATTTAAATGCTCTGTAGCCAGACCTCCTGAAATAGTCAGAGCTGTTCATGCTGGTGAACCAGAAAGCTGCCGTTTTTTAAAGAAGCCACACAGTTTTTGGTGCACCTCCTTTAAAGGAGCCACAAGCCTGTTCAGGGAGGAAATATTGTGGCTTTCAAGAAACTGCACTAAATTCTATTTATTTTTTATCTAGAATTTCTTTTCAAGCTTTCTCAGGTTTTCATGTGGATATAGTTAGCCACATTGGCACCAAATTGCTGGGGAAGGCTGTTTGTTTGTTTCCTGTCCACACAGACTTGAAATAATCATGCTGAAACCATATTCATTGCAATACTGTCTCGCCAATAGCTTAAGAATATTTCTAGCTAGTTCTTAAATCTTAAATTAACAAATTTCTATTATTTCATATTTTACCCAGAGGCTTGTGGCCTACCAGCAAGGTTCCAACTGGCAGCTCGCATCTTTCTCCTCTGGTGGCTATATGGCTTCTTCCTGACTCTGCCTACCCTCTCCTCCTCTATCTTCTTAGAATTCCTGCTTGCCCTATTCTGCTAAGCCATTGACCAAAACAGCAACTTGCTTATTAACCAATAGCAATAAAACATATTCATAGCACACTGAAGGGAATCCCACATCATGTATCCTTTGAAAAATATGTTTTAACCAGGCTGGAGAGATGTCTCAGCAATTAAGAGCACTGGCTGCTCTTCTAGAAGTCCTGAGTTCAATTCTCAGCACCTAGCTGGTGACTCACAACCATCTGTAATGGGATTTGATGCCCTCTTCTGACCTGCAGGCAAACATTCAGATGGAACATTCATTTACATAAAATGCATAAAATTTCAAAACTCTTAAGCTGGAAAGTGGTGGCCTACACCTCTAATCCAACACTCAGGAGGCAGAGGCAGAGGTGGGAAAAATCTCTGTGAGTTCAAGGCCAGTCTGCTCTACAGAATGAGTTCCAGGCCAGCCAACATTGTTGCATAGAGAAACACTGTCTCAAAAAACAAAACAAAGATTGTTTGAACAATATTTTTAAAAATTTTTCACAATTTGTCGGTCTTGTCAAGACCCACAGTGTATCAAACAATATATTTGTTATGCTGAGTTCCTTTTAGATTGGGGTCTAATCATTCCTCTAGACATGCTGTAATGTGAAGTAGCAGCTGTGGGTGCTGAGGAGAATCAGCACTCACTCCCCCAGGAAGCAACACTTTCAAGATAGGTCAGTTTTAGGCTCTTTAGTCCAGAGGAAGATAATTCCCAGGACAAGCGGCAAGAGATGGGCTACCACTGTTGACACAGGTTACATATGGTGGTGTGTAACGATGAAGATTTACAGCGCTGGGGGCCTCACAGATGTAAAAAAGTTGTCAGTAGGGCTGTGTTCCTTATAGAGGCTTGAGAGAACAGTTGCTTTCCTGAATCAGGGTAGTTTCTGAGGCCACCTGCATTCTGTGATACCTGGACTTCCCCCTTTGTATCTGAACTCAATGGTATAAGCACCTTCACATCTTTCTTTACAAGGCTCTACTCTTCTGGCTCCAATAAGGACAGGCCAATCTTCCCACTTAATCACATCTGCAGGGTCACACAGGAGGGAAATCAATCTCTATTATTGATAAGCTCCCAATCTGTAATACAGTACTTCTCTATAACTTTCTGAAAGGACTGTGACATACGTACCTCACCTGGCAAACTTCTGGCTCTGTTCCATAAAGGGGAGGAGATATGGGAAATGTTCCTGGCTTCTCCTACTCTGTGCAGAGGTATTGCAAGAGGGCAGTCGTGATGCAAAATTGACAACTAACAAATCAGCTCAATTACAGTACATTAGAGAAACTGCAAGTCATATTTGCTTAACCAATAAGGGGTAGTTTTTTTGTATGAATATTTTGCTACTTGCATATTTTAAAATTTAGTATGTGTTTAGCATGTATATGTGTGTGATGGGTATATGGGCATCTGTACCACATAGTTTTTATGTGGAAACTAGAGGAAAATCCTGTAGAATTGGTTCTCTCTCTCCACCTTTACACGGGTTCCAAGGATCAGTTGTCATGCTTTCGTGACAAGCACTTTATTTGCTGAGCCTCTCCCTGGCTTTATTGACTTTTTAAGTTAACGAACAAAGTAATAGACTTCATACATGAATCATTATACTTTGCTCCAATTCTTTCTCACCCTTACTGCACCCCTCCCAGGATTTTGAGTTACACGACTAAGTCTAAATGGAGGTACCCAGCCCCAAGAATAACTTCTCAAGGCGGAGAACTTCTGAGCACTGTGGAGACAGCATGGGCTACATAATGAGACTCTCTCAGCAAAACAGTCGGGCCTGGCATGTAGCTCAGTTGACAGAGTACCTCCCTGGCATGCACAGAGCCTTGGCTTAGATGCTGGACATCACATAGGGGCGTGGTGGTGCACACCTGTAATCCCAGAACTCTGGAGCTGGAGGCAGGAACACCTCCATGGCTACCTGAGAACATGTCTCCTTGAGCAGTTATACCAAGTTTAAAACCCCAAGAATGCTCAGCTCAGGTGAAAGGTGATTGCTCTGCTTTAGCTGGAGTGGGATGAGGAAAGTCAAATAACTCAGCCACTGCAACATAGGTGGAGTCACAGGACAGAAAGCTTTTCCTGACTCTTTCCTGAGGCTTTCAGTACTTGATGATGTTAGGTCTCAAATCTAGGACAAATAGCTAACTGAGGCGCCTATCTAACAGATCTGTGAGCTTTAATCCATAGATTCTATTATGATTCTTCCATAGTGATTTCCTGCAAAATTAGTGTTTGAACAATAAAATTAAAAGGACAGTGGTGGTGGCACACACCTTTAATCAGGAGGCAGAAACAGGCAGATATCTTGAGTTCAAAGTCAACATGGTCTACACACAGTATTTTGGGCTACCCAGGGCTACACAGTGAGACCATATCTTAAAAATAAATAAATAAATAAAAACTAATAACTATTATGAAGTAAAACTGTGGTTGGAGTTACTATCCTTACTTTCTGGGAAAAGAATTTCAGAGTATCCAGGATGCTGGACTTCAATTCTGTTCAACAATTATACTTCCTGTCAGGTCTGATGTAGAATTAAGGACAATTATGACTGCAGTGAATGAGCAAAATTTCATTGCAGATCTTCAGGAAGGCAAAGGAAAATATTCACAGTGCTGCCCACCTATAATTCCAGGATTCTGGAGGTGAGGCAGAAGGATCAGGTGCAGAGATGTTACAAGGCTGGCCCCTCTGGGTGTTTGCCTGTAACTCCAGTGCATAGGAGATGAAGGCAGAAGGGTTGAGGGTTTGAGGCTGGCCTGGGTTACATAGCAAGGTCCTGTCTCAAAAACAAACCGTGAAACTGAACCAAAATGTTAACCTTTTGATGTGGGATTCCACTCTGTATGCTGTGATTACCACTGATTAATAAAGAAACTGCTTTGGACCTAAAGCAGGGAATAATATAGGTAGGCAGGAAAACTAAACTGAATGCTGGGAGAAAGAAGGCAGAGTTAGAGAGAAGCCATGTGGCCCCACCAAAGACAGACACTGGAACTTTACCTGATAAGCCACAGCCTTGTAGCAATACACAGATTAATGAAGATGGGTTAATTTAAGATATGAGTTAACCAGAAATACACTTAGGCTATTGGCCAAACAATATTTCAAATAATATGTTTTCATGTGATTATTATGGGACCATGTGGGAGCAGGCAGGATGGAAACCTCACACAACAGCCTTTTGTGGTGGTTTGAATGCAATGTCCCCAACTATCTTGGGCATTTGAATGCTTGGTTTCCTAGTGGGTGGTGCTGTTTGGGGGAGGCATAGGAGGTGTGGCCTTGCTGCATGAAGTGCCTCACTAGAGATGGGCTCTGAGGTTTTAAAAGCCACCTATTTCCCATTTGGTGTCTGCTTTCTGGTTGTGGTCTAAGATGTGAATCCTGAGCTCTGCTCCAGACACTCGCTCCATTGCTGTGATGAAGGGTCTCAGGCCTCAGGAACTGAGTCAGGAATTGAGTCAGGCTGCATTGGGTGATAATCGTAGGCCATCAGGAATTGCTTAACCCCAGCCTGACCTTTTTGTAGATGGGGCAGCGGACTGCGTCCTGCCACCCGGCTAGCTTTACCCGAAATAATTACATGGAAACTGTATTCTTTTAAACACTGCCTGGCCCATTAGTTCCAGCCTCTTATTGGCTAATTCTCACATCTTGCTTTAACCCATATTTAATAATCTGTGTAGCACCATAAGGTGGTGTCTTACCGGGAATATTCTTAACCTGCGTCTGTCTCATGTGGAAGAATCATGGCAACTGCCTGACTCAACTTCTTCTCCCAGCATTCTGTTCTGTCTACTCCGCTACCTAATTTTCTGTCCTATTAAAGGGCCAAGGCAGTTTCTTTATTAACCAATGAACTCACAACAAAACAGAAGACTCTCCCACATCACCTTTTCATTCTGCTCTGCCTGCAAAACCAGTATGCTTGAGTAGTGAAAACAATTCATCTTGCTCCCATTCACCTATACTGATAACTGCACACAAACACACACACACACACACACACACACACACACACACACATGCATGCACACACATATATGTCCCTCAGTCTTCTCAACCTTCATTCCATACAAAGGTTGTGATTCCTCAATGTTCCAATAAACAATCTTAGCTCATTGATCAACTCTATCTCACATTCCCTGTGTCATGTGCTAAAACTCAGGACACTTTTAGGGCCCTTAGTACAGGAAGCTCTCCTTCTCTCTACTAGGGATTGTTCCTTCAGGAGCACAGTCACCCTCTGAGCTCACTATAAAGGCTAAGTGGCCACGAGTTGCTATCTGTGTGATTACTGCCTCTACAAACAGCACAATTGCCAGAGACAGAATCTTGGGACTCTATTGGGGTTCTGTGTGTCTTAGTTAGTTTTTTTTTTATTTTTACTGCAAAAAGACACCATGACCACAGCAACTCTTATAAAGAAAACATTTAACTGGGGTGGCTTGATTACAGTTTCAGAGGTTCAGTCCATTATCATCATGATAAGGAGTATGGCAGAATGCAGACAGATGTGATGCTGGCTACATTTTGGCCAGAAGACAGCAGGAAGTAGACTGACTCACTGGGCCATATCCTGAGCATAGGAAAATTTAAAGCCCACCCCCACAGTGACATACTTCCTCCAACAAGATCATACCTACTCCAACAAAGTCACAGCTCCAAATAGTGTTGGTCCCTATGAGATTATGGGGGCCAGTTACAATCAAACTACCACACTATGTAAACACAGCCTGACCTCAATCACCTGCTTTCCTCTGGTCCTCCCCTTCCATGTTCATCTGACATTTTCCTCCCATGCTCTCTAATGTTTAGACAGAGAGATCATTGCCATTCATGCACCCAATTGTGCAGTACAAGGTAAATTCCTGGGTTTGACTCATAGGTGCCCTAACTAGACCCCCAGAAGGTCCAGGAGCTTCTAACCAGTGGTGGTGGCACATGCCTATAACTCCAGCATTCTGGAGGCAGAGGCAGGTGGATCTCTGTGAGTTCAAGGCCAACCTGGTCTACAAGAGTTAATTCCAGGACAGACACCAAAGCTACAGAGAAACCCTGTCTGAACCTTATAGAAGAGAAAATGGGAAATACACTTGAACACATTGGCACTGGAGACCACTTACTAAATATAACCCCAGCAGCACAGACACTGAGAGAAACAATAAATAAATAAATAAATAAATGGGACTTCCTAAAACTGAAAAGCTTCTGTAAAGCAAAGGGCATGGTCAACAAGACAGACAACAGCCTACAGAATGGGAAAAGATCTTCACTAACCCCACATCAGACAGAGGTCTGATCTCCAAAATACACAAAGAACTCAAGAAATTGGTCTTCAAAAGAACAAATAATTTAGTAAAAAATGTGGTACAGACCTAGACAAAGAATTCTCAGTAGAGGAATCTAAAATGACTGAAAGATACTTAAGGAAATGCTCAACATCCTTAGCCATCAGAGAAATGCAAATCAAAACAACTCTGAGATTCCATTTCACACCTGTAAGAATGGCCAAGATCAAAAACACTGATGACAACTTATGCGGGAGAGGCTGTGGGGGAAAGGGAACACTGCTGCATTGCTGGTGGGAGTGCAAGCTGGTACAGCCACTTTGAAAACCAGTATGGCGATTTCCCAGAAAATTAGGGAACGGTCTTCCTCAAGACCAGCAATACCATTTTTGGGTATATATCCAAAGGATGCTTAATCATGCCACAAGGACATGTCCTCAACTATGTTCATAGCAGCATTGTTTGCCATAGCCAGAACCTGGAAACAACCTAAACACCCCTTGACCAAAGAATGAAGTTGGGTTTTGGCAGTATCTGCACTTTCTGTTGTGGGCTCCCTATCTGGGTGACTAGATAAGTGTGTTTTTGCCTCCCCAGAAAAAGTTTTGTTATACAACATTCCCAATTTCTGCTTTTCCTGGTTGTGATAAAGGAAGATCTGCGACTGTCCCTGGACCCAACAGAGATGGTCCCTCCTCACCTAGAAACCCTTGATATCATTTGGTTATTAGGAATGTTCCAATCCTTCACTGTGAGTCAGGTAAGCATATTCTCCGCCACACTATGTGATCAGTTTATATGACTCTCAAACCCAGAACTCTCCCCAGTTCCCTAACCATCCTGTTGACTCTCTGGTCTAGTGCCTTCTTCCATTCTGTCTTAGTCAGTGTTCTGTGGCTCTGACAAGACATCTGGCCACTAGTATTTCACTATGCTCCCTATGCTCCCTTTTGGAATGGTAATACATATCCTGGGCCAATGATAGTGGAAATATGTGATCTCCTTTTTGAATTTACAGGGGGTTATAGTTAAGAGATTGCACAAATTTTAGAAGAGAGTTTGAACTTTGGAGGGTTTTATTGTTGTTGTTTTGTTTTTGGAGTCAGAGAGTTTCTCTGTGTACCTTGGCTGTCCTAGAACTCGCTCCATAGAGCAGGCTGACCTTGAACTCACAAAGATGCCTATCTCTGCTTCAGAAGTGCTAAGATTAAAGGTGTGCACCACCAATACCTGGCTGAAATGTAGAGTTTTAAACAGTGTTGAGATTGTGATAGACCATTTGGACTGATGGAGGAGGGTCATCTGTCTATGTGTTACTTTCATTGGTTAATAACGAAACTGCCTTGGCCCTTTGATAGGACAGAAAATTATGTAGGCAGAGTAGACAGAACAGAATGCTGGGAGAAAGAAAGCATAGTTGGTCAGACGCCATGGAGCCAGCCGCCAGGTCAGACATGCTGAATCTTTCCCGGTAAGCCATCACTTTGTGGTGCTACACAGATTATTAGGAATGGGTTAATCAAGATGTGAGAATTAGTCAATAAGAGGCTGGAACTAATGGGCCAGGCAGTGTTTAAAAGAATACAGTTTCCATGTAATTATTTCGGGTAAAGCTAGCTGGTAGCCAGGAGCTGGGCGTCGGGAAGTGGCCCACTGATCCTTTCTACATTGGAATGTTTTTTATTCTTCAAATCTTTTTTTAATTGATTTTTATTGAGCTCCACATTTTTCTCTGCTCCCCTCCCTGCCTCTTGACTCCCCTTCAACCCTCTCCCAAGGTCTACAGGCTCTCAATTTACTCAGGAGATCTTGTCTTTTTCTACTTCCCATATAGATTAGATCCATGTATGTCCCTCTTAGAGTCCTCATTGTTGTCTAGGTCTCTGGGATTGTGATTTATAGGCCGGTTTTCTTTGCTTTATGTTTAAAAACCACTTATGAGTGAGTGCATATAATAATTGTCTTTCTGAGTCTGGGTTACCTCACTCAATATGATGTTTTCTAGCTCCACCATTTGCCTGCAAATTTCAAGGTGTCATTTTTTTCTGCTGTGTAGTACTCCATTGGGTAAATGTACCAAATTTTCCTTATCCATTCTTTGGTCGAGGGGCATTTAGGTTGTTTCCAGGTTCTGGCTATGACAAACATTGCTGCTATGAACATAGTTGAGGACATGTCCTTGTGGCACGATTGAGCATCCTTTGGATATATGCCCAAAAGTGGTATTGCTGGGTCTTGAAGAAGGTTGTTTTCTATTTTCTGAAAAATCACCAGACAGATATCAAAAGGGGCTGTACCACCTTGGACTCCCACCAGAAATACAGGAGTGTTCCCTTTCCCCAACATCCTCTCCCGCATAAGTTGTCATCAGTGTTTTTGATCTTGGTCATTCTTATAGTTGTAAGATAGAATTTCAGAGTTGTTTTGATTTGCATTTATCTAATGACTAAGGATGTTGAGCATTTCTTTAAGTGTCTTTCAGCCATTTTAGATTCCTCTTTGAGAGTTCTCTGTTTGGGTCTGTACTCCATTTTTTATTGGATTATTTGTTCGTTTGATGACCAATTTCTTGAGTTCTTTGTGTATTTTGGAGATCAGTCCTGTGTGTGATGTGGGGTTGGTGAAGATCTTTTCCCATTCTGTAGGCTGTTGTCTGTCTTGTTGACCATGCCCTTTGCTTTACAGAAGCTTTTCAGTTTTAGGAGGCCCCATTTATTAATTGTTTCTCTCAGTGTCTATGTTGCTTGGGGTTATATTTAGGAAGTGGTCCCCTGTGCCAATGTGCTCAAGTATACTTCCCACTTTCTCTTCTATAAGGTTTAATGTGTCTGGTTTTATGTTGAAGTCTTTGATCAATTCGGACTTGAGTTTTGTGCATGGCAACAGATATCAATCTATTTTCATTCTTCTACATGTTGATATCCAGTTATGCCAACAGCATTTGTTAAATAAAATTTTCTTTTTTCCATTTGATATTTTTTGCTTCTTTGTCAAAAATCAGGTTTTTGAAAGTATGTGGATTAATATCTGGGTTTTCAATTCAGTTCCATTGGTCTCCTGTCTGTTCTATTGCCAATACCAGGCTGTTTTCAGTGCAGTAGCTCTGTAGTAGAGTTTGAAGTCAGGGATTGTGATGCCTCCAGAAGTTCTTTTACTGTACAGGATTGTTTTCGCTATCCTGGTTTTTTTTATTTTCCATATGAAATTAAGTTCTTTTCTTTTGAGGTCTGTGAAGAATTTTGCTGGGATCTTGCTGGGCATTCCATTGAATCTGTAGATTGCTTTTGGTAAGACTGCCATTTTTACAATGTTAATTCTACCTACCCAAGCACATAGGAGATCTTTCCACTTTCTGGTGTCTTCTTCAATTTCTTTCTTCAAAAATTTAAAGTTCTTATCATACAAGTATTCCACTTGTTTAGTTAGAGTTACTCTGAGATATTTTATGCTATTTGTGGCTATTGTAAATGGTGATGTTTCTCTGATTTCTTTCTTTATCATCTGTGTAAAGAAGGGCTACTAATTTTTTTGAGTTAATCTTGTATCCTGCTACATTAACTAAAAGTGTTTATAAGTTGTAGAAGTTCCTTGGTAGAATTTTTGGGATTGCTTATGTAAACTATTGTATCATCAGCAAATAGTGAGAGTGACTTCTTCTTTTCTGATTTGTATCCCCTTGATCTCCTTTAGTTGTCTTATTGCTCTAGCTAGGACCTCAAGAACTATGTTGAATAGATATGGAGAGAGTGGACAGTCTTGTCTTGTTCCTGATTTCAGTGGGATCACTGTGAGTTTCTCTCCATTTAGTTTGATGTTGGCTGTTGGCTTGCTGTATATTGCCTTTATTATGTTTAGGTATGTTCCTTGTATCCCTGCTCTCCCCAAGACCTTTATCATGAAAGGATGTTGTATTTTGTTTGAAAGCTTTTTCAGAATCTAATAAGATGATCGTGTAGTTTTTACTTTTCAGTTTGTTTATATAGTGATTACGTTGACCAATTTTTATATGTTGAACCATCCCTGCATCTCTGGAATGAAGCCGACTCGATCATGGTGGATGACAGTTCTGATGTGTTCTTGGATTCAAATTTTCAGTATTTTATTCAGTATTTTTGCATCAATGTTCATGAGTGAGATTGGTCTGTAATTCTCTTTCTTAGTAATGTCTTTATGTGGTTTGGTATCAGGGTAATTGAAGCCTCATAAAAAGAGTTTGGCAGAGCTGGCGAGATGGCTCAGCCGTTAAAGGCTAGGCTCACAACCAAAAATATAAAAAGAGTTTGGCAATGTTCTTTCTGTTCTATTGTGTGAAACAATTTGAGGAGTATTGGTATTAGTTCTTCTCTGAAAATTTTGTAGAATTCTAAGCTGAAACCATCTGGTCCTGGGTTTCTCTTTCTCTCTTTCTTTCTTTCTTTCTTTCTTTCTTTCTTTCTTTCCTCCTCCTCCTCCTCCTCCTCCTCCTCCTCCTCCTCCTCCTCCTCCTTCTTCTTCTTCTTCTTCTTCTTTTTTTTGGTTGGGAGACTTTTGATGACTGTTTCTATTTCTTCAGCAGTTATAGTTCTGTTTAATTTGCTTATCCGGTTTTGATTTAATTTTGATAATATATCCAGAAAGTTGTCAATTTCTTTTAAGTTTTCCAATTTTGTGGAGTACAGGTTTTTGAAATAGCACCTGATGATTCTCTTCCGTGTCTGTTGATATCTCCCCCTGTTCATTTCTGATGTTAATTTGGATATTCTCTCTCTGCCTTTTGGTTAGTTTGGATAAAGGTTTGTCTATTTTGTTGATTTTCTTGAAGATCCCACTCTTTGTATT
Organism: Microtus oregoni; assembly: GCF_018167655.1. Taxonomy (NCBI): domain Eukaryota; kingdom Metazoa; phylum Chordata; class Mammalia; order Rodentia; family Cricetidae; genus Microtus; species Microtus oregoni. Next base: position 813,086 of record NW_024543080.1, read on the forward strand.
GTTTGTATTGTTTTTTTTTGTGTATATATATATATATATATATATATATATATATATATTGGTTTTTGGAGACAAGATTTCTCTGTAGCCTTGGAACCCATCCTGGAACTAGCTTGTGTAGTCCTGTCTGCCCTTAAACTCACAGAGAACCACCTGCCTCTGCCTCTTGTGTACTGGGATTAAAGGTGTACACCACCACTGCACAGCTTTCCTATTTTTTTTTTATTTCAGCTCTCAATTTGATTATTTCCTGCCGACTAGTTCTCTTGGGTGAGTTTGCTTCTTTTTTTTTCTAAAGTTTTCAAATGTTCTGTTAATTCACTAGTGTGGGATTTTTCCAGTTTCTTTATGTAGGCATTTCCTCTTAATATTGCTTTCATTGTTTCCCATAAATTTGGATATGTAGTGTGGTCATTTTCATTGAATTTTAGGAAGTCTTTAATTTCTCCCTTTATTTTTTCCTTGACCCATTGATGATTCAGGTGAGCATTATTTAATTTCCATATGTTTGTGAGCTTGCTGGATTTGTTGAATTCTAGCTTTAAACCATATTGATGTGATAAGATGTGTGGGGTTATTCCAACTTTTTTTTGTATCTGTTAAGGTTTGTTTTGTTACTAAGTGTGTGATCAGTTTCTGAGAGGGTTCCATGAGGTGCTGAGAAGAAGGTATATTCTTTTCTGTTTGGACGGAATATTCTATAAATGTCTGATAAGTCTATTTGAGTCATAACATCTGTTAGTTCTCTTATTTCTCTGTTAACTTTTTGTCTGACTGATCTGTCCAGTGCTGAGAGTGGAGTGTTGAAGTCTCCCACTATTAGTGTGTGGTGTTTAATGTGTGATTTAAGCTTTAGTAGTGTTTCTCTTACATATGAGGGTGCCCTTGTATTTGAGGCATAGATGTTCAGTATTGAGATTTCTTCTTGGTGGATTTTTCCTGTGACCAATATGAAATGTCCTTCTTTGTTTCTTTTGATTGATTTTAGTTTGAAGTTAGTTTGGCATTTGTTAGATACTAGGATAGTTACACCAGCTTGCTTCTTAGGTCCATTTGACTTTAAATTGTTTTCCCAACCCTTTACTCTAAGGCGATGTCTGTCTTTGAGGTTGAGGTTTGTTTCTTGTATGCAGCAGAAGGATGGATTCTGTTTTCATATCCAATTTGTTAACCTGTGTCTTTTTATATGTGAGTTGAGTCCAGTTATATTAAGGGATATTAATGACCAATGATTGCTATCTCCTGTTAATTTAGTTTTTGTTGGTGGTGATGTTAATTTGTGTATTTTTCCCTTTTTTGGGATTTGCTGCTGTGAGATCACCAATTGTTTGCGTTTTTGTTGGTGTAGCCAACTTCCTTGCGTTGGAATTTTTATTCTAGTACTTTTTGTATGGCTGGGTTTGTAGGTAGGTATTGGTTAAATCTGGTTCTGTCATAGAATATCTTGTTTTGTCCTTCTATAATGATTGAAAGTTTTGCTGGATATAGTAGTCTGGGCTGGCACTGTGGTTTCTTAATATCTGCATAATGCTTGACCATGACCTTCTGGCTTTCATTGTCTTCAATGAGAAGTCAGATGTATTCTGATAGGTCTGCCTTTATATGTCACTTGGCCTTTTTCCTTTGTAGCTCTTAATATTCTTTCTTCATTCCATAAGTTTAGTGTTTTGATTATTATGTGGGACTTTTTTTTTGATTCCATCTATTTGGTGTTCTGTGTGCTTCTTGTATCTTCATAGGCATATCTTTCTTTAGGTTGGAAAAGTTGTCTTCTATTATTTTGTTAAACATATTTTCTGTGCTTTTGAGTTGAACTTCTCCTTTTTCTGTACCTATTATTCTTAGGTTTGGTCTTTTCAGTGTCCCATATTTCCTGAATATTTTGTATTAAGCTTTTGTTAGATTTAATTTCTTTTTTTTTTTTTACAGATGAGTCTATTTCCTCTACTGTATCTTCAGTGCTTGAGATTCTCTCTTCTATCTCTTGTATTCTGCTGTTTATGCTTGCATTTGTGCTTCTTGACCATTTTCTCATGATTTCCATTTTTGTAATTCCCTCGGCTTATGTTTTTATTAATGTCTCTATTTCAGTTTTCAAGTCTTGAATAGTTTCTTTCATATGTTTGATTGCTTTTTCTTGGTTTTAAGGGATTTACTGATGTCTTCTAATTTTTTGTTTGTCTTTTTCTCTATTTCTTTCAGGGAATTTCTCATTTCCTTTTTAAGAGTCTCAAACCTTCTCCTGAAGTTATTTTTTTAGGCCATTTTCTTCTGCTTCATCTATATTTGGTTGTTCAAGTCTTGCTGTTGTAGGGTCTCTAGGTTTTACTGGTGTCACTTTGCTCTTTGTGGTGTTGCATTGTCCTTACCTTGTCTACTCATCTTTTCCTCTAATTGGTTGGGGCTGTCCGTGACTATGGTGATTAATCTTCTAGGTGCCAAAGGATCCAAGGCTCAGATGGTTGTTCCTAGTGGTACAGTCAGTGCCATGGTTCTAGTTCCCCCATTGTTCACTCCATGTTCCTGGAGGTTGCTCAATGCTCCTGGGGTTTACTCTGCTCCCATGGAGTTTACTCTCTCAGGCCTGCTCTGGTCTAGGTTGCTGACTCAGACCTGTTTCTGTAAATGTCCCTGGTCTGGATCTGCTCCTGTGAAGGTCCCTGGCTTGGGGTTTCCTGCAAAGGTCTCTGGCTCTGATCTACTCCCTTGGAGGTCCCAGACTCATGCCCGGACCCACAGAGTTTTCTTGTTCCTGCCTATTCCCTCAAAGGTCCCAGACCGACACCTGGACCCTATTTGGACTTTTGAAGTTGGGCTGGATGTGTTTTTGCATTATGATATAGCTACAAGCCTATGGGGGCCAGGGATAGAACACAGCAATAGAACACTAACCACTATAGATAAACAAATTGTACCCACTTGGCTTCCAAGTCAAGCACCACATGGTTGCTTTACATGTAAGGATGGCACTTAGACTTGCCTCCCTGGAGGGAAATGTGCCACAGTCTTCCTCATTCCAGACTTGGTCTTCTGGGTCAGGTAATCTATCAATGTCCATCATAGTAGGAGAAAGAGAAGCTCTATTCTACTCCCCAAACTTCTGGAAGTGTCCTAGCAGTGGGCAGCCACCACTGATGCAACAATGATATGGATCCAGCAGGTATAATACAGCCAACTGGTCAACCAGATAGACCTGACCCTGGTACAACAACACAGCATAGTCTCCCTACAGAACCAGACAGATTCTCAGGCTACAGTGGTCCTCCAATGCCACAGATGACCAGAATTAATGATTGTCAAAATGCAAGGCATCTGTGCCTTTCGAGAGGAAGATTGCTGTTTATATGAAAACCAGTTCTCCCTACTATGGGAAAATGTAAAACAATTTTTAGAAGGAAAAACAGAAAAAGTGTAGACAATATTTTCTGGAAGAATACCTAGACTGCTCGGGGACCGTGGACTGCCCCCTTGGTTGGCTCAGTCTTTGTGATTGTACTAACTTTACTCTTTGGCTCCTGCTCTTTTACCTGTCCGAGTTCCTCCAGTGAAGCCTACAACTTTCTCCACTCAGAGGGCCACAGAATTCTTCATGGCTGAAAGCTGCCAGATTATATCCAACCTGGAAGCCTGCTCAACTTGCCCCCTCTGCCTTTGCAACAGTGCCTAGCAGGAAGCAACCACTCCCAAACTATGACCCCTTCCCTTTTTCCTTTTACCCTTCCAGAGTTGGGACTTGTTGGGTAATAGCCAGCGGCCATGAGGAATTGAGTCAGGCTGTATTGTGTGATAACTTTGGGCCATGAATAATTACTTAACCCCAGCCTGAACTTTCTGCTCCACCTGCAAAAACAATATTCCTGGGTAGAGAAAACAAATCACCCTGCTCCTATTAAAAATAGCTGTAACTTCTGATAGCTCTCGTGTATGTCCCTTAGCTCCCTAAGTGTGTTCAGCCTTCATCCTGAGGAAAGGTTGTGGCCCCTCATAGATCCAATAAAGTCTGAGTCTGTTAAGATGGGATCTGTCTGTTTTCTGCCTCACTTTTTCTTTTTTTCAAGACATGATTTTTCTGGGTAGCCCTGGGTGTCCCAGAACTTGCTTTATAGATAGACCAGGCTGGCCTTGAACTCACAGAGATCTTCTGCCTCTGCCTCCCAATAGCTGAAATTAAAGGTGTGCACCACCACCACCTGGTGAAACACATATCCCCTCCTTCTTTCCTTTGCCCTTTGTGTGTGTGTGTATGCAGATAGATAGATAGATAGACAGACAGATAAAGTTTGTGTGTACTATTGTAACATGAGGGGGCTTGCTTCTTGGGGTTTTTGTCTCGCTCGGTACCCTAGTCGGCAAGTCCCAAAGAAAATCACACAGAGATCTCTGTAAGTTATAAAACTGGCCCATTAGCTCAGTCTTATTAGCTCTTATAGTTTATATTAACCCATTATTCTTATCTATGCTAGCCACACAGCTTGGTACCTTTTTTCAGCGGGGCAGCTTACATCTTGTTTTTTTTGGAGTTTGGGCAGGAGTGGGAGGAATGGGCTTCCTCCTTTTTAGAATTTTCCTGTTCTCATCGCCCTGCCTCTACTTCCTGTCTGGTTGAACTACCTATACTTCCTGCCTGGCCTATCAGCGTTTATTCAAAATATGATTGACAGAATACAGATAATTCTCCCGCACCATACTATGTCTATGTGTGTATATGTATGTGAATGTATGTTTGTGTCTGTGTGTGAATGTATATGTCTCTGTGTGTGTAGATATATGTGTGAATGTATGTGTGTGCTGCATTTAATTAGAATTGCTTGCATGAGCATGGGTGGAAGGTTATTTATCCAAACAAGAGCAACTTACCAGTGACTATACCGTTGAGGAACATAGTGCTCTTTCCCCTAGCAACCGTTAACTGCCTATAGCTCTTCAGGAAGGGAGAGAGGTTAATGAAGTGCCATCTCCATTGTCAGGACATAATGGGGACAGTCTTATGTAGGTCTTGCAGCTACACTGTGCTCAGTTTTATTATTTTTGAAGACAAGATGTTTGTATAAATTCTGATGATTGGTTTCAAATTCATGAAGTCACATGCTCCTTTTGCCTCAGCCCCCAGAATCGCTAGGATAGCAAGCACACTTCTGAACACTGGGTACAAGTACTTATTTCTTCATTTATTTGAGGTAGGGTCTCGAATTCAGTGTAACTTCTGAGAATCCTGCCTCCATCCTCCAAGTGCTGGGATTGCAGACTGTGTGCCAGCACTTCCAGTTTTATGTAGTGCTGGGAACGAACCCAGGCCTCATTCATGCTAGACAAGCACTCTACCAACCGAGTCACACCTTAGTCCTGCAAGTCTTCTTCTGTTTAAACAAGGTATCACTATGTAGCCCTGGCTGGCCTGGAACTCACTATATAGGTCAGGCTAGCCTTTTACTCAAAGATTCACCTGCCTCTGCCTCCTGAGTGTTGGGATTAAACGTGTGTGCTACCACCACCCTTAAGTTTTATTTTTAATGACCAATGTCATTAAAATGTGCTTCTCTGTGCAGAAAATAGCATTTAGAAAAATTAAGTCACATGTAAATAATATTGTTTTTGTAGATTTGTTTCCTGACAGAACAAATCATCCAAGAGGCTAAAATAGTCAACTTATGACAGCAACCCTTTAATTCACCTTCCTGATGCTTTCCCACAGTGTACTGTCTACAAAGCATCCAAAATGACCTATTTAAAGTTTAAGGAAGTTGGAATCTTTCATCTGTTCAAAACCCTTCACTTTTCTCATAACTTTAAAAATAAAAGCAACGCTTACAAGGCTCTGGGTGACCTCATTCCTGAATCACTCTGAGGTATGAATCTCTGCACCTTCTTTCCTCCCTTCTCTTCAGCCACACTGGCCTCCACTGTTCACTTGAGCAGCAAGCACACTCCTACCTCAGCCAAACCCTTCTGCCTTGGCAACATGTCCTAAGCTTAGTGTTTGGTGTCCCCCCCCCCCCACTTACTTCTGGGCAGTGGTTCTCAACCTGTGGGTCACAAACCCTTTGGGTAAGAGTTGGCTTTGGGTCTGGAAGGAAGGCTCAGCACTGAAGAGCATATGCTGCTCCTGCAGAGGACCTGGTTTCGGTTCCTAGCATTCACAAAGCGAGGCAGACATCTGGACCATAATAGGAGGAATTCTGAGTATCACTCAAATTCCAGAAACTACAGGGCTGCCTGTGAATTAAAACGGACTTTCTGCTCTATTGTTGTGAGGAGACACCATGATCTAGGCAACATGAAGAGAAAAGCATTTAATTAGGTGCTTGGTTAAAATTTTGGAGGATTAGTCCAAGGTTGTCAAGGTGGGAAGTAGACAGGCGTGGCACTGGAAAAAAAAGCTGAGAGCTTTATGTCCTGATCCACTGGCAGCAAGTAGAAATAGACACCAGGTCTAGAGTGGCCTTTTGAAATTCCAAACTCCCAAGGACACATCCCCAATAAACTCATACCTTCTCATCCTTCCCAAACAGTTCCACCCCTTGGGCACAAAGCATTCAAATATATGAACCTATGGGGGCTGTTCTCATTCAAACTGCCACAGTCAGTAAGAAGTAGGCCTGTCATTTGAATCCAGAGGAATAATTCTCTGTGTTCATCCCATTTGCCACCAATCTGCAATATTTGACCTGAGCACAAAGCCGCCTATTTGGCTAATATTTGGAAAGAGGAGACAAACGTGGAATCACTTCTACTTCTTAACAGTCTTGACACTGCCATTCTGTAATCTGCTTTAAAGTCTTATAAGATTGTATTTTAAAGGTATTTCCACCAATTTGACTCTTTTATTTGAATAATTTTGTAGCATAAATTCTGATGGTAATAAACCTTTTGTTTTCCTCTTTGGGATATTTTGATTATATATAGTAACTCTAAATTGATTAAGTACCCCATGGGAAGCATTTACTTCAATGTTTTTGATGTGTTTTGCAAAGGCATAATTCCAGGTTGGCCTCAACAATCCATCCTTCTTCTTCCTCCTGAGTTTTGGGAAGCCCAGTCTGGACACTTAGTAGGCAGTCAAGTGGCTGAGGTCAGAAAGGTATATAGCAATCCCATTTTCTGCTAAGAGTCTTGCAGGAAACTGTGAAGCCCAACTCCTGAATAGGAATTCTACGAGGTTTCTTAACGAATGATTTTTAAATCCTGAACCACACGCCTAACAGTGTTTCATTTTTCTTTTTATAAAATCGCCACCGCAACACCGCAGACTTAGAAATCTTGTAAAGATGATTCATGACATTTATATATCTTACTTAATACAAAGACTGCAACTCATTAAAAAAATACGAACCCCGGCGTCGCCTTTAACACATTTCCCAACCCCTAGGAACTTCAAAGAATCGTGGCCGGCTTTCGGCTCTTCTAGTAACGGAAGTAAAGCGTTAAGAGCTGGAAAGGAATTCTGAGAAAAAGCAGCTTCGGCCGCCAGCGGCCTTAAGCTAGCAGCCGGCGCCGCGGCGGAACCTCAATGTCACCCGGAGTAAGCGGGGACGACGGGCGGAGGAGCGCGGCGAGCAGGGCACACGCGTGGCCACCGTCTCACGCAGGCCACCCGGGCCGCAGACGCTGAGACCTGAGCCACCGCCGGGACGTGGCCAAACCACACCCCTCCGGGCTGGCCGTCCCGAGCCAGCCGCGGCCTAGGAGGAGCGAGGGACTCCAGGAATCCGCGGAAGGGCGGGGCCAAGGGACGCGGGGGTCTCTCTAGCCGCGGCCTCGAACCAGCGCTCCTTGTTCTCGATGGTAGCCGTGCGCCCCTCTCCGGCGCGCCACTTCCGGTTCCCTTTAAAGGCCCGCGCGGCGCGCCGGAGGAGCGTGAGAGCGAGCAGGGAAAGGGAACGAGAGGGGCGGGCCCGCGAGGGGAGGGGGCGGCGGGTGGGTGGGGACTCGCGGTGGAAGGGGCGGAGGAGGCGCGAAGGGCGCGCTCCGGCGTCACGTGACCGGGACGCGCCGTTCTTCCGTCGGCCATTTTAGGTGGTCCGCGGCGGCGCCATTAAAGCGAGGAGGAGGCGAGAGTGGCCGCCGCTGCGCCTTCATCGTTTTCCAGCGCGGCCGGCGGGGGAAGAGTGCGAGTGCGCGCCGCGCGAGAGCGGGAGGCGAGGGGGGCAGGCCGGGGACGAGGCGCCGGAGCCCTTGCAGCCACGCGCGCGCCTTGTCTTGTGTGCCTCGCGAGGTAGAGCGGACGCGCGGCGGCGGCGGGGATCACTTTGCTGCTAGTTTCGGTTCGCGGCGGCGGCGGTGGGTGTCGTCTCGGCGGCGGCGGCAGCAGCGCTATGTCGGAGGAGCAGTTCGGAGGGGACGGGGCGGCGGCGGCGGCCACGGCGGCGGTAGGCGGCTCGGCGGGCGAGCAGGAGGGAGCCATGGTGGCGGCGGCGGCGGCGGCGCCGGGGGCAGCGGCGGCGGGAAGCGGGAGCGGCGGCGGCTCCGCGGCCGGAGGCACCGAGGGAGGCAGCGCCGAGGCCGAGGGGGCGAAGATCGACGCCAGTAAGAACGAGGAGGATGAAGGGTGAGTAAGGGGCGGCCCCGGGCAGCCGCTCGCCAGGCCCCCTCCCCCTCCCCGCCATTAGGCCTCGCTCCCGCGCCCGCCCGCAGGCCCGAGTGCCACGGCCTGCTCGCCCGGTCGCCCCTCTTGTACCTGCGGCTCCCCGGGGCCTGCATTTCCTCCTTCCCTGCCTGCTCGCCCCCTCCCCCATCACACACGTTTCCACCTTTAGCCGTCACCATGCTACTCCGCGGCCCGCCCTCTTTCCTCCCTCGCCGTGGGTCTCCTCCCACCGTCTTAGCCGCCAGGATTTTTTCCCGCCTGACGGAGCTACCCCTCCACCCCCCGCCATCTCTCCCGGATTTCTAACCTCTTAGGCTTACAAATGCAAACGCACAGAATGCTTTTTACTAGGCTTTCTGAGGTTGGGTGGGTGCTTCACCACCACCCCGAGACGGCGCGATTATTTATCCGCTCTTGCTTTCAGGAAGGTGTAGGCTGTCCACCTCTCTCCCGCGTCGGCTTCAGGCCAGTGGTTTTTAGCATTTTAAATAAGTTTCGCCTTAGGACGCGTTCGTTCTGTCCACTGTACGCCGACCCCACGGCACGCTCACACCAGGCCCTGCATTTGTGCTGTAGACAGACTGGGCCTGCTGATGCCCCCGGTCTCCTTCCTGATGGCGCGTTGGTCTGGCTCCTCGGGCTCCATTTAAGTCCTTGTGGTCGATGGGGCCTGCACTTGACTGGGGCTCTTCTACCTCCTGCCTGCGGTTGCCCTTCCCCCATTCTGCCAAGTTACTCTGCTGTGCACCCTTTTCGCGCCTTCAGGGTTGCCTATTTGTACAGATTGTAGTCTTTCCTTACTTACTCTGTGCAACTTAAAATTTTCTCTCCCGCCTTTTCAGTGCCCAGGAGCCTGTTTTGGTTTCTTCTCAGTCTCGCCCTCTTACTATTGTTGAAAGAAGCCCACTCGCCCTTTAAAATACAATAAATTCTGTGTTGTTCAATGGGTTAATTTTTCAGGATTTTTTTCAGTGCTAATCTGCTTCCTCTAATTGAAGTAACTTTTGTCTTGCCACCAAAAGCTGCTTTTAATATGTTAAAACACAGGAGGTTAGGAAGGTGGGATGGATCCGGGTCCTTAGATTTTCATGTTCCCATTACAGATTGCTGATCTTGAGTTACCGTTTCGATACTTTTTTTAATAATGGGGCTGTGCGTATGCAATTTTTTTACACTATATAAAGAAAAAGTTTCGGTGGGAAGTAAAAATAAGTCATTTAAGCCTGGTATTAGCAAACATGATTTCCTTTAGTGGTTAAAAGTTTCAGATTTGTAGGGGTGTTGGGGCATCAGAGAAGTACTTGTAATATAGTTTTTAAAAATCTCAGTCAAGACTGACACTCTTCAGTCAGCTACTGGTTGTACTGGCTTTAGTGGGGAATTGGTGGGAGGGGAAGTGAGTTTAAACAGAACTAATCTTGAATAGTAATGTGGCTTAGTTTTAGAAAAGGAATAACTGTTAATTATTTGAAGAATTAAGTTTTTAACATTTTGGGTTTTGCTTTCTGAATTCTGTTCTTTGGACAGAGGCACCAAAATGGTTAATTGTGTAACTGGGGCAGGCTTTCTATTACCCCTGAGTTTTGAAAGTTACAAAGTAGCTAGCTGTCTATGTAGTTATTTCTTGTTGAACTGACTTATAAATGAATTAGTTTTTAACCCTAACAATGTCAAAAACTAAAACTAGAATTTTGATTGGTTGCTGTACCGGTTGTTAATTCCCTAGCCATTCAAACTCCTCCCCACGACACACTGAAGCAGCGACGGCACAGCGGGAAGAATGGTAAAACTTTTAAATTTTATTTCTGTCTTATAAAGATTTCAGTAGTCATAACATGCAGAGGCTCTATAATTTAGTTGCCCATTTAGCCCCAGGAGATTTTTTAGACATTAATACACTAGGATGAGTCTTGTGCCTGGGCTATAAAGACTTTCTAGATATCCTAAGTAATCTGTGGGCAAAATTGATGCCATTGCGTGGTATATGGTTTGTGGTAATGCATGATATGACAATTTGACCAACCTAAACTAAATGTAATTAGTAATTTTTCTTTTAAATATGGGCAAGCAGAAAAGTTACTGTACTTCATTTAGTTTTTATTAGGTTGAAATAGTTTTTGTTTAAATTCTAAGCTTAAAGCTAAATATAAAGTTTACTTGATTAAAAATATTGTGTGTTGAAATGTCTTGCATGTTATACTGAAGTAGTCTGTCAAATAGACAGTTCCTTAAGTATATTACTGTGCTTTATGCAAAGTCCTATATCTTCACCAGCAATATAAACACTTTAAGCATTGATTGTATTATACATAGGTGGGCTAAATGTGGCTTTCCCACTACAGCTCTTACCAGATCTTTTATTTTCAGTGTGATTTGGCTGGAATGTTAATTACAGTTGGTTGACATGTGTTCACATTTGCATGACTTCCCTTTGGAGGCTGGTAGGTTGAGTATTCTTTTTATCCCACTTCTCCCTCCTAAAATGTCAGTCTCTGCCCTCAGGCTCATATTTTAATTTTCTTGGGCTGTGTCTCTCACCATTGGAGGTTAAAAAGCCAGTACACCGCCTTATGTCTGTCTTTATAGACCATGTCTATTATTTTGGAAATACTAAATTTTATATGGGGTTTATTTTTTAACTATTCTCATCTACTCATAACTGCCAGTTTTAAGTTGGAGGTAAAGTAGACTAACGTGCGAAAGACTGGGTGGGGTCTGAATGAGACATAGTAAATAATGATGTTTGGATGAACCTTATATTTTGGTGCCTGCTGGGTGTAGTTAGTTAACTAGGTAATAATGTCAAATTAAAATTTAACTACATTCGTCTTCTCTTTGAACCTTATGTAATTGTTAATTGTGTGTAGTAAGTTGTATTGATCTTTAGATTTGAAGGTCATTGTTTTCACTGTTAAAAGAATTATCTTTGCTCCTTTGTTCAGTAGCAAATATGTGTAGAGCTTTCTGTGGTCATTTGGAGAAAGTTGGGTAACTTTTGTCAGTGTTACAGAGCATTTCATGTGATGGCCAGTTCTCCACTGGCAGACTTTGAGGTGGTAGGTTTTTCAGAAACACTTGGAAGGCATTCTTACCCTCCAACCCTTTTTCTGGAGACAGTCTCACTATGTTGCCCAGGCTTAGGAGGCTTGTTTCTTCACTTCGCAAGTCTCTTTCTTGGACTAGAGGTGTGTTGCCCCTATGTGGCCAGGTTCTCCTTCTATCCTCTTCACCCATCCCTCCTTTCTCTAAGTTGACTTGATAATTGTACATTTATCCAACTCCATTTTGTTGCAGATGCTAAACTTTCTGAACAAAACAATCAAGATGCTTAAACATTACATTTTTGGTGCCCGTGTATATATCCTGTGTTTCTCTGTCTTCCTCACCAGTGTATATAGTTATTTAAATAATAGTTTCTATAGTGAAGATGAGACTGGTTAGTAGGCTAAAAATCATGTAAAGTTCATTTCTTAAACACTGCTGTGTGCAGTTCCTGTTAAAATGAGATTTTGTCCTGAAATACTATTTTTGAGACATGGTCTATGTGCCTAGACTGGCCTTAACCTAGTATTCATGTCTCCATCTGTGGTAGGGGCTGTAGGTAGGTGCCATTCACTGTTCCTGCTTTTCCTCCTAAAATATTTTTAAAGATGAATTCATTATTTGATGTGGTTAATTCCTTTGCATGTGAAAATGAATAGTTATTTTTAGAAGAGTCTCCTTATTTCACAGGGATTTGGCAACAGTGGTTTATTACCATAGTAAAATGGCTGAGTTCACCTTTAAGATTGTTTTTGATGTTAGATTTGTTTGTGTACCAGTGCTTATGTGGAAATCAAAGGAAACTGGTGAGAGTCTGTCCTCATTTTATAATGTGGGTCCTGAGGATTGAACTCTGGTCTCAGACACAGCAGCAAGTACCTTTACCTTTTGAGCTATCTTGTTAGCCACTTTAATATCTACAACTTTATATATATATAAATGCGGTGTGTAAAATCACTCTGCAGTGTCTCAGTTCTTGGGGTAGGTGGTGTCTGGGGAAATGTGCATGTGCATGCCATGTTGTAAGCTATGGGGACAGTTTTCAAAATGTAAAGACTGTTGGGAACCTGGAATACTATAGACAATGTTACCAGATTAGATACATTGGAGGTGGGGTTGAGTGAGAAATAGAACAGTTTGACTGAGTTGTCAGTATAGACGTGTCACGGTGTTGTTACCATTAGTGTGAGAGCTTGAGTGGGATTCTTCTTAGAGGTCCTTAGTTCTCTCCTTTTTGAGAAGGGACTCCCACGTGTTTTTGTTTGGAATGTTGGAGGATATGTTAGAAACCCCAGTGTTTCTGGGACAGTTTGAACATTGTTTGAAAAACCAGTATTTTTAGATTCGTCTCATGCCAGATTTACTGGCCTTTTGATTTAGTAAGATTGGATTTACAGGCCTGGACTGTAAGTAGGTGTGTAAGTAGGTGTGTCTCCGTGTTTACTCGCTTTGGAACCTTTGCAGGGGTAAAATTGTAGAAACTGAAGCTCCAAATTTAGGGGAGCAACATTCAGTGTTTTCCTCGTCCATAATGGAGATGGAACTGTGTGGGCGAATGTTCCGTTCCTGAGCCATGCTCCCATCTAGGAGTAGTAGGCTCATTCGTCGTCTGTTAGGAGACACGGAATATACAGGCCTGGGGTTAGACTGCATTGTCAGTTACAGTTTCAGTCCGTTGTTTTTCAAGACAGGATCTCACTTTTTAGCCCAGGCTGGTCTAAAAATCACCAGACTCCTCACACTCAGCCTCCTAGGATCTGAGATAATAGGCATGGAGTGCTATTTGGCAAATGCTTGTTTTTGAGGCGGTGTCTTAAATTTGGACAAGTTCTTGAGCTGAAGTGACACCTTGTATACATGCATATGTAGTCTCAGTAATTTAGCCTGGGTAGTCTGAGGTATAGAAGACATCTCATATGTACCTCTATAGTTAGATTGTTAGATTGTGTATGTATGTCCCTCACAGTCCATTTTGCTGTGACTTAAGGCCACCAGGAAAGATAACTGATGATCTTTAGCTTTAGGTGATGTTAGAAGCCATGCCTGAGAACATAAGAAAACAAACAGAATGACTCTCCCATTTCACTTAGGGCTGTATGCTTCGAATGTGCATGTTAACAAATGGAGTGATGCAGAACTGGTTAGTTGTTTGATTTGATGTAGCTGTGCTTTGGGGTTATAGTAGATGGGACACCAAACTGACGCAGGAGGCCTGGGATTTGTTTCTGTTACTTAACAACAGTGTGGTCTCAGGTAATGGAACACGTTTTTACTTGGTTTTCTGATCTATTTGCTGGAAACAATGCTCACCATAGGAAGACTGACTACGCAGCCTACTTTCATGTCTTGTGTGTATTTATCCATTGCTCTAATAGTTGCTACTGCCAGTGATTTACTCCTGTGGAGTAAAGGTAAGCATATTTTAGTTTCTGGAGTGTGAAATAGTATGTTCATGCTATGTACTTAAGTATTTTAGGGTGGGGGAAGACTTTGTATTGGCATATTTGTCCAGTAGTCATAGTGATAGCTTTTAAGTATTGGGTTCTGTACTGAAATACTTACTTATCTATTTTGGCCATCAAAATAAATGATGAATGAATGAGTAAATAATGAGTTAGGAAACCCCCCTTCTGTCTCCACTGTAGTCTTAAGAGACAGAGGAAAGTGTCAGCAGATACACTGAACAAGCCACCAGTAAACAAATGTCTTTGAAATGAGCTTTAGATTTTCATTACGTTAAAAAGTAATGTGATTCTGAAAGATGGTAGGGGTTGGTGATTTGGCTTGATGTCAGAAAACTTACCTTTAATCTTGGGTTAAAAAAGTAAACATCCATTTCTGCTTTATTAGTGTTATCTAAATTAATACCTAGTAGAAAACTTCTAAGATTATGAATAGGTAGTGGCCTCAGTTAACTCAAACCTTAACCTCTATGTTAAGGAAACACCAATCTGTAACTTGTGGGTAAGTGGAAGTTTACTTTATAAGGTTGGAAGTTTATTTACAGTGTTGAACAGTGTGGTAGAGATACTGGGTTAAGCTTTTAAGGTTTCTTTTTAAAAGCTGTCTTGTTTAATTTAGATGTTATGCCTGTTTTCCTTTCTTTTTCTTTTTGACACAGGATCTTACAATGTAGCCCTTGCTGGCATGGAACTCACATATAGACCAGCTGGCCTTGAACTCTTGTAGATCCACCTTTCTCTCTGCCATCTGAGCGCTAGGAAGAGGTTTTCTTTTTTTAAAAAATATTTATTTATTTATTATGTATACAATATTCTGTCTGTGTATGCCTGCAGGCCAGAAGAGGGCACCAGACCCCATTACAGATGGTTGTGAGCCACCATGTGGTTGCTGGGAATTGAACTCAGGACCTTTGGAAGAGCAGGCAATGCTCTTAACCAATGAGCCATCTCTCCAGCCCCTCTAGTTATCTTTCTTATGGTAGTTGATGTGGGTTCCTTGTGGAGTAATGAGATTTAATATAAAATAATTTAAAATCATTCTTTGAAATGTTTGCTCTTACTATGTATGTGTCAGTCTTGAATACTAGGATACTTTTTCACACTTGACTTTAAAATACCATAATATAAAAATCTTATGGAGGAATTACCTGTTTAATAATGGGCAGATAATGTTGAGATGTAGGTTTTACTGATTAAATAGTTTTCTTCACTAGCTAACTTTAATGCAGTTTTAAATAGTTTCAAAGTATTTTTCAAGTGCTGTAAACCACATCAGATATGTCTTGTTACTGTTAAAGGTTTGTCAGGGTGTTTCCAAGGGTAGTTTATATAGATTGTAAAGTCACTCCCTACCAAGTGGTGGTTCCCCAGTGCTAAAAAGTAACCAGTGATTACACTTAAAATAAATCCATAATTTCTAAAGAAAATGATCTTTAATATAGATTGTAAAGTCACTCCCTACCAAGTGGTGGTTCCCCAGTGTTAAAAAGTAACCAGTGATTACATTTAAAATAAATCCATAATTTCTAAAGAAAATGCTCTTTAATACATGCTGCTGAGATTTGTAGAGTTTATCATCGTAGTGCTTTAAAAGTTGAGCTTTAATGGTAGATAACCAGGAGAATTATGTAAATAAGTGTGCTTGAATAACACCACTATAAAGGGTGCCAGTGAATGCGCTGTTACAGTTGATCAGGCTTACACCTGGTATGAGTTGTGGGGGGGGGTGTTAAACATTGCTTTAGCTCAAAAGTGGTGGGAGCAAAAGACTTAATAGGGAAAGCATCTTTAAATAAGATATTATTGAGTTTGCAGTATTAAACTAGTGATCTCCATGGTCTGGGGAAAATTAGCTTTGTATACTAAGAGGGTGAGAGTTTTTCTTTTTCTTTTTTTTTTTTAAAGATTTATTTATTAACTATGTATACAGCATCTGCCTGCATATATCCCTGCAGGCCAGAAGAGGGCACCAGATCTCATCATAGATGGTTGTGAGCCACCATGTAGTTGCTGGGAATTGAACTCAGGACCTCTGGAAGAACAGTCAGTGCTCTTAACCTCTGAGCCATCTCTCAGTACCTGGTGAGAGTTTTTCTAGTGGCTTTTGTTTTTTAAGACAGTCAAATAGCTCAGTTTATTGATCCTTCTGCCTCAGTTTCTTAAATGCTAGGATTATAGTTCTTCGTAATTAGAATTATTAAGGCATTTTCTATCAGCCATCACTGCTTGCTAGGTATTGCTTCTTATGCTTTTAATTACTTAAAAAAAAACACTGGCATATATGTAGGTAGAGTTACTGAGAGGACTTTAGAAGCTACATTTATAGAGGTTTATTCTACCAGAGGATCCAACCAAGTCAGGTGTTCATGGCTCCTTGTAACTCCAGCTTCCGGTGCACCTGCAGTCACATGCACAGAACACAGAGACATTAACACTTTCTGGATTTTTTGTTTCATTTTGTTTTGTTTTTTGAGGCAGGGTTTCTCTGTATAGTTTTGGAGCCTGTTCTGGAACTCTCTCTGTAGGTTAGGCTGGCCTTAAACTCTGACACCTGCCTGCCTCTGCCTCCCTGAGTGTTGAGATTAAAGATGTGCAACACCACCACTTGGCTCAGAATTTTTCTTAAAGGAAAGTGACGTAATTTCTTAACCTGGGTATTTCAGTCTTCTATAGGGTATTTTAGAGCTTGAGCATTGAACAAACATGATCTTACGGAAAACTTTTATCCTGGATGTTTTCCCCTTTAATGTTAGAATTTATAAAGCCTCTCCACTTGAAAATGAAAGCAAATGAGTTGGGGAGCTGACTCAGTGGTTCAGAGGACCCAGGTTCAATTCCCATTGACCACATGGCGGTTCACAACTGTCTGTAACTCCAAGATTTGACAACCTCACACAGAGCATACGTGCAGGCAAAATACCAATACAAAGGAAATAAAAGTAAAGTAAACAAATTATTAAAAAAGAAAATGAAAACAAGAAACTTTATTTAGATTGTGTTTTGCCTCTAAAAATATTCTTGAATTAAAGTACATTCCTCTAAATTAAGGCAATTTTTATTCCTGACTGCAGGTGACCGTTATCATTTTAACCTCCTTTAGGGCTGTATAGTTGGTAGAACTAGCATATAAAAACTGGCAGTTGGTCCCCTATCTCTAATCTTGCATTAAAAAGGAATAAGATGTTCCACAAAGGAGTCTAAATTTCTGAGTGACCCTGCAGAGCTGAGAATCAGCATTTGGGTAGTTAGTCATCAATACTAAGTTTTGTAACTATGCTTGACACTGATTTTTTTTTTTAAATCTTATTTATTTATTATGTATACAGTATTCTGCCTCATGTATTCCTGCAGGCCAGAAGAGGGCACCAAATCTCATTACAGATGGTTGTGAGCCACCATGTGGTTGCTGGGAATTGAACTCAGGACCTTTAGAAGAGCAGGCAGTGCTCTTAACCACTGAGCCATCTCTCCAGCCCCAACACTGACTTTCTTATCAGTAACTGTGAAAACACATTATTGAGTCTGTATTTTCTTTGGGCTATTGAAATACTTTGTTTATAAGTGGAATTAAGAAATTAAACTTTGTCAGTCAGGCATGGTGGTGCATCTATTATCCCAGTACTCAGCACTGGGGGGGCTAAGGCAGGAAGATTTGCTACAAGTTTGCCATCAGGTAGGATTACATGAGACCTAAAAAAAATGGAGTAGAGGGAGGGGACAGATGACCTTTGTAGGGTAAATTCTTTAATTGGGATTGTTGGTTCACTTACAGCTAAGGAACACATTTTAAATTTAGATTATAGCTTTAGGAGACAGTTTGTTGTTACTTTGACAGTTCTCTTGATATTAAGTTCTGTCCCCTTACTAAAAGGTGTTTATGTCTGAGGAGTTAATAGCAATTTGAGAATAAACCTTTGATTTCGGGCTCCATCCCTATTGGACAGACAATAAGTATTGTGCTTTAAACAAGATAATGACTGTATAAAGTAGTCCAAATTAGTGTTAATCTCAAGCCATCTCAGAATAAGAGGAAGTTCATGCTGGTGTTGTAGAGAGTTTATAATAGGTGCCTATTTGTCCATAAAGTTTAGCAGACATTCTCCCGCTAGGCTGCATACTATATAGTTAAACCTTGTGCCTACAGAATAAAAATAGGGTGGACTTCATACTCCCATCTAGTAAAGGTAGCATACAATGTTTGTTGCAATGTATTGGCTTTTCTGGTTATTGTACTACCAAAATACTAATTTTAAGCTTTAGTTCAAAAGATGTTAAATTTCACAGAAGATTTGGAAACATGTTACCTGGTCTCTTGTAGCTTGAAAGGGAGATTAATAGTCATTATAGAACAAGTAATTGCTTGCTGGCAAAACCGAAAGAAAATGTGTTCTAAAAGCTAAGCAAGTGAGATGCACCTGATGTATTAGTAGCTTGCTTCAGATAAAATGAACATACTACGGTAGTTTAAGAGAGATGGTCGGTCCATAGGCTGTTAAATCACGACTGCTGTGTTGAAGACTATCATTCCTTGGAGCCAACTGTGGGAGCTCCACTAGATTTGGAGGCTGGAGAATTGGCATCAATTAAAGTTAGCTTGAGTTGTAGTGTAAGACCTCGTCACAAATAGTCTTAAAACATTTCATTTAAAATAGTTGGAGATAGAAAACAGTTGCAGGACTAGGGAGGACAAACAGTACTTGGAGAAAAAGGTAACACTATGTAATGTATAAAAAGTTAAAAGATGACCAGAATATTTAATATTCTGGATAAAGTAGGTTTGTTTATAGAATGTGTTTGCAGTGAACAGTTTTAGCTCTATTAAGAGTGTGAAGGTTTTTGTTCATTAAGAGTGCACTTCCATTAGGCTATTGGGTCAGTTGGTGACTTGGTATACATATCTAATATTTAGAAAATTAACTTCCTATCTAAACAGCAGTTATGTGGTTTGAAAATAGTAGACACCTCATTCTGTGTGTGATTTCTTTTTGAAGATTTGTTTATTTAGCGTGCGCTGTGTTTTGCCTGTTTATATTCTACGTGAGGGTGTCGAATCTCCTGGAACTGGAGCTAGAGATAGCTCTGAGCTTGTCAAGTGTGTGCTGGGAATTGAACCCGGGTCCTCTGGAAGAGCTCTTAACTGCTGAGCCATCTCTGCAATCCTCTGTGTTATTTTTATTCGGAAGTATATATAACAATTTTAAATTGAGGACTTTCCCCCATACATTGCTTTCATGAAATAAAAACAAATTCTGTCCCTGGTAGTTGGGTAATGGACTAGACAGACTTTTCTTGGTTTTCAGGTTTACCCTATACACCGTCTTTTATTAGGATGTCAGTTTAGTTAGACCAAAATAATTCTAAATTATTCAGTTATTTATGTGGAAATTCTGTAATAACAGAAATGGTTACTAGGTAGTTAAATTTAGCTGAATTTGTTTCTGTTGTAGAACTTAATAGTATCTAAGCAAGAGACCATTGCTTTGTAGTTAATATCCTTGTCTTTAAAAACTAGCATCTGCCTCACTTTGAAAGGTGTATGTTGGTAATGAATTTTCACTTATGAAAGTTGTATTCTGGTCCTGTAGGTAAAAAATACTGTGTATATAGCAGTGGTTATTAAATAAGGGTTATATATTAGGAGTTGAAAGAAACATGTATTGAGAAGTTTTAAATTTTCCATGGAATTGGCAATAAACAGACTTTAAAAGTACATAATGGACTTTGGTTATATTCATTTGATTATAACATTACTAAATGATTATAAGTCTTACTTTAGGCCTAAAAGAGTCTTGAAAATTGGGGCCCGTTCTGTAATATGTTCAGGTTGAAAACCTAACTTTAAATGGAAAGAGTTGAATGTCACCTGAAGTAAGTTTATTTGTACTAAGTTAGCTTTGGTATTAGCATTAATTCAAACAAACTTGTGGTAAGAATGATAACATTTCAGTTAACTGGATGCCTTAGAGGTGAAGATAAAGAGATTGATGAGCATCTTACTGCCCAGTGGGCTGTAGTGGCAGCCTGTTAAAGGTCAAAGTGGGGAGATGTTTACTGTTTGCAGAGCTGAGAGCTGGTGCCTTATCTTCCCCATCCCTTTTCATGACCCCCCCCCAAGTTATGAAGGTGAGAACATCTTGAGCAAGCATGGTTTTATCTCTGAAGTGAAAATTTTAGCCTTATAGGGCTAATTTTGACAACTTATGTTTTTAGTTTGACTCTTAAAGGGTAAAAGGTACAGATGTGCTTTTATAATTACTGCTGTTAACTTATTGGTAAAACAAGCAGATGTAGAAAGGATCTCAACTGCTGCCAGAACTGCTTTTTGGCATTTTACTGTATGTTGAGACTTAATTTGTTCTCTATATGGCCTTTTCTTGGGTGTTTTCCATTTACCATTTTATAGGCCTAAGCATTTCATAACTTGTTAGCTGAGGTTTTACTGTAAGTAAATAAATCATCTAAGTTAGTGAGATATGATTCAGTGGGTAATTCTTTCTCCATGCAGTTTACATGATTACTTTGTTTCTTTTTAAGGACTCTCAGAAGTGAAAAAGGTTAGTTCAGTTTGGAGGGCTTAGCATTTTTCCATTTTATGTTCTAAGAGTTCTGTAGATGGGAGAACTATTAAAAAGTAGAAAAGGAGTCTCAGCATAGACAGTGTGCTGGGGGCTGCCACACTGGAGATTGCAGCATAGCCGTTGACATGGTTAATGAAGATTTGTTAAGATCTAGAAGCCAGGATTTTACCTTTAAAAAACTAATACTTTTATTTGGCATGCATGCATATATATGTTTATGTATATATGCATATGTATGTAAATACCAGCAATTAGCTTCTTGCTTAGTATTGTGGTTGATCAGAAGGGGCAATGTTAAGTGGAACTTTAAACAGTAGTGTTTTTTGATATGTGTTTTTGTGTAGGAAGAATAATATTTTATTGTACTGAATAAATGTAGTTTGAAAAGGGTGGGTTATTGATGTGAGTAAATACAGGGCAAGGTTTAATTTTCTTAGCATTTTAATACTGCTTTTTGTCTTTACAGGAAAATGTTTATAGGAGGCCTTAGCTGGGACACTACAAAGAAAGATCTGAAGGACTACTTTTCCAAATTTGGTGAAGTTGTAGACTGCACTCTGAAGTTAGATCCTATCACAGGGCGATCAAGGGGTTTTGGCTTTGTGCTATTTAAAGAGTCGGAGAGTGTAGATAAGGTAGTGTGTTATATGTTCTGATTAATGAAACATGGAGAATTTGATAGAGTAAACTTGTATGTTACTTGTGGGTTCTTTTCATGAGAAAGATGAGACACGTTTCTTACATTCTTTCCTTGTTTGAAACAAGGTTACATGTGTCTTGCTTGGACTGGACCCAGGCTGTATTACTTGAATTTCCTGTCCTCTGCTGTCCACATGCTGGGACAGCGGAGGTTCATTAACACACCCTGTGTTTGAAGGGAGAGGAGGATTTGGGAATTATTTACTGAATACTTTCCATGTGCCAGCCTTTCTAAATTAAAAGTGATTTTTAAAAAGGACTGAGGCGTAATAAGCACATGGTGTATGTTCAGTCCCAGCAGACATTTTCAAGAAGGTAGTGGGGAATTTTAAAAGTCTAATTAAAAAGATAAAGTATGACAAGTTGGCAGAAAGTGCCTGTTTTACATTTTTGTTAGACAAGCAATTTGTCTCACTCAAGTCTCTGAATAGAGTAGTTCCCTCACACCGGCAGATATCTATACAACAATCAACTTTTTAATTTAAGTCATTAGCAACCATTGTTTATCAGTTAAAGGTGATGGTTACCTAGTAATCAATTCAACTGGTGTGATACTTCCTCTCCATCATTCTTAGTGACTTTTATACTTGGGCCCTAGTCTGTATTAGCTGAAGTAGTTTATTTCTGTACATTTAAGTTTTACATATTAAAGTGAAAAACTTAATTTTCTTAGGTCATGGATCAGAAAGAACATAAATTGAATGGGAAAGTCATTGATCCTAAAAGGGCCAAAGCCATGAAAACAAAAGAGCCCGTCAAAAAAATTTTTGTTGGTGGCCTTTCTCCAGATACACCAGAAGAGAAAATAAGAGAGTATTTTGGTGGTTTTGGTGAGGTATGTGTGTTTATGTCAAAAATTAATGTGTAATTGTACATTAAGTGGACTTGGCCACTGTGTTTTTCAGAATTGCAAAAATTTGTAATAAGGAAATTGAATGAGCAGATCAGAAGATTAGGGAACTTTTTTTTTTGTTGTTGAGCATGTGCATATGTAATGTACTGGACACTTAGATGGTGGGTCTGTTAGGAAACCCAGGCAGTCCTTGGAACTTTTTCTTTCTTATTCTCTTTGAACTCCTTAATTTAAGACACCTTCCTGCCTCTGTCCCACATAAACTACAGGAATGATCCATTGTGTCTGGGTTGTACAGCATGCTTAACTTAGAACATTTAGAAGGAAGAAAAGTACAGGCAGTATGAGGAGGAAGTCAAGATTGAGTTACCTGAAATATAAAAAGGAAACATTTAAGAATAGTAAAGAAATAACAACAGAGTAGTGTAGTAACTTACCAATTTAAATATGTATAAGTGCCAATTTAGTGAGGCTGTAGACGTACTGAAATAGTGAACTATCAGTTCCTTTCATGAATTAATAATCAAAGCTAAGCCAAGATGTTTGTGGCCTTGGTCTCCAAGGACAACATGCTGACATCTCTTACTCAATTCAAATAAGAATACATGCTTTTGTGTTAGGGCTTAAAAATAGAATGCCTAATACTCCTAAGTATTACACATGAAAAGCCTGGGTATATAGGTTTTCTTATGCGATTATAGGAGCAAGCAAAAGTGGAGCTGCTGCAGCCACTGTGTCTCCAGTTTGTAGTCCTGTTACTACATCATATCTTTTTCTCAAATGCAGATTCCCTCTTGTTTTTTTCAAGGTGGCTATTGTCTCATTTTGTTCTTGTGGGGCTCTGCATTTATGATCTTTGAGTTAGGTAGAAAGATTAGAAAAATGGGGAGACAGCAGAATAAAGCTTGAGTGAAATGTGTTTTATTTGCCACCCTCCTCCCCTCCTCCTCCTGTGTAAATTTGTTATTAGTAACAATAGAGCACAAACTAGAATACTAAGTCTTCTTTTTTATTCCTGCTATCAGGTGGAATCCATAGAGCTCCCCATGGACAACAAGACCAATAAGAGGCGTGGGTTCTGTTTTATTACCTTTAAGGAAGAGGAACCAGTGAAGAAGATAATGGAAAAGAAATACCACAATGTTGGTCTTAGTAAAGTAAGTTCAGTTATTGAGTGAGTGGCTCTGAAAACTTGTGGTGCAATGTTGGGCTGTCGGATCCAAATTGCTTGCTTGTACTTACAGTCTACTAGCTGAAGTCACCAGTGAACTCTTTGCTTTCATTGGTGAGCAGCAGGAATTTGTTTGTTAAATGTATTTTTATTATTTATTTATTTTGGTTTTTTTGAGGCTGTTTTTGTATACACAGATCCCTGGCTCTGTAGACCAAGGTGGCCTTGAACTCAGAGATCTGCCTGCCTTTGCCTCCCATCTGCTGGGGTTAAAGGCATGTGTCACCACCAGCATTAAAATGTATTTTATATAAACTTTTACCAAATTTTTAGGACCTAACAGAACAAGTAGTAGATTTTTAGCAAGCATGTCTTTGATCAATCACATCAGAAGCGAGGGTGCCCCCTCCCGAGTTACAACGAGTAACTGAAAACTGGGGTGGAAGGACGGACGAGGTTATGCAGCTTAATTTAAACAGTATTAGCTGTTCTGATGATTACAGTCATTTTCTTGAGTCAATATAATAATTTTATTTTTTCTCTTTTTTTAGTGTGAAATAAAAGTAGCCATGTCGAAGGAACAGTATCAGCAACAGCAGCAGTGGGGATCTAGAGGAGGGTTTGCAGGAAGAGCTCGTGGAAGAGGTGGTGGTAAGCTATAGCCTAAGTTTACTCTGTCTTAAGCTTTTCTGCTTTTACTTATCCTGAAGTAAAGATCTTTGCTGATCTGACTTTAGTGAACCTATTAATGTGCTGCAGGCCCCAGTCAAAACTGGAACCAGGGATATAGTAACTATTGGAATCAAGGCTATGGCAACTATGGATATAACAGCCAAGGTTACGGTGGTTATGGAGGATATGACTACACTGGTTACAACAACTACTATGGATATGGTGATTATAGCAGTAAGTACTATACTTTTTATATTAACTGCTATTTGACATTTACTTTGTGCAAATTTGGATAGGTAGAAAAGTTAGTGTAGCTTGCCAAGGGCAACCTTCAGGTTAAAAAATTCCTGGAAA